>NC_088797.1:12282350-12585380 GCF_011386835.1 Chrysemys picta bellii
CTGTATGGGGCAAAGAAATCAAATAGCGAGTGAGAAGCCCGGTAAGATGATGCCAGTGTCTCTGAGGGATGCACCGTGCTTCTGTTGAACCACCACGTTAACTAGAGCGAGAACCCAGTGGAAAGCTACTTGGTAAATTCTGCTGACTCATTGTGGCAGGCATGGCTTGTTAATGATATGAGAGGTTGGTGTGACCCTTTGGTCAGAGGGAAGTAGTGTGAGACAGGTCCTGAAAGAAACTATTGAAACCATTAGGTTTGGAGAGGAAGATTAGGCTGAGGTTTATGTTCTGTTAACATTGTTAGTTAGCAGTAAAGCCAAACACAGGAAGGAGGTAGGCTTGACTTTTCATGTCAGGGGTCAGCAACCTTTCAGAAGTGGTGTGCCGAGTCTTCATTTATTCACTCTAATTTAAGGTTTCGCGTGCCAGGAACACATTAACGTTTTGAGAAGGTCTCTTTCTATAATATATAACTAAAGTATGTAAAGTAAATAAGGTTTTTAAAATGTTTAAGAAGCTTCATTTAAAATTAAATTAAAATGCAGAGCCCCCTGGACCGGTGGCCAGGACACAGGCAGTGTGAGTGCCACTGAAAATCAGCTCATGTGCTGCCTTCGGCACGCGTGCCATAGGTTGCCTACCCCTGATATAGTGTGTGGACTTTATTTGGAGCATGCTCAAAGGCTACCTGCTCAGAGATCCAGGAACACAGGAGAGACTGCTCCTTCTGCTCTGTGTTTATTATTTTTACTATCTGAGATCTGTGGCCAGTGTTGGATTTCTTGACCTGAACAGTTCAGCTATTTCATTAGAAGTGGAATCTTTCCAAAAGAGGAGAATTCTCCTCCTGTCTAGAAACAGCTGAAAGAAGAGACCTGAAACATTGAAAAAGAATCACTCAGAAACAGTGACTGACTGACCTAGAAAAGAAAATGTCAGTATCCAAATAAAAGAACAAAGTGTGTCAAAAACTGGATTTTTAGTAGCTTGTGAATAATTTACAGATTTCAGCTAGGTTGAGATTGTGACCAGTGATAAGAAATTGCACTTTCCCTACATCTTCTTTCATGTTAGAGATTTATAACACCATTTAAAATGCAGGATTTTTTTTTTAAAAAACAGGGCAAAGAATCCAGCCTAGCAATGTAAATTCCATGAGAGGTTCTATCTGGAAAACTTTCCAAATGGCATAATGAGGGTATTGTCAGTATACCTCTACCTCGATATAACGCTGTCCTCGGGAGCCAAAAAAATCTTACCACGTTATAGGTGAAACTGCGTTATATCAAACTTGCTTTGATCCACCGGAGTGCACAGTTCCCCCCTCCCCACCCAGAGCGCTGCTTTACTGTGTTATATCCGAATTTGTGTTATATCGGGTCGCGTTATATTGGGGTAGAGGTGTATTAAGACCATTATTTTTACCTTTTGGGTTTGAGAGATGCAATGTGCATAAGAATTCTTGTCTAGTTAGATTTTTCCTTATCTCAGGAAAATTTATAAAAGGGTAGTTCTCTCTCTGTCTGAACAGCTATCAGGTTTCACCTGTGACAAGTCCAACTATTAAAATTAGAGCTAGTCCCCCACCACCCCCAAAATCAAACATTTTCAGAATTTGGAGTTGATTCACTGGATTCAAAATAGACCCATTTTATTTGTTTTTGTGAAATGTTTTGATCAACATTTTTATTAATGCCATTATCTAAATGGTTATTGAAGTGTTATGATTGGTAAAAATGGGTTTCAGTATATGGAAAATTTCAAAAACTGTTTTCTGTGCAAACCAAAATTATGTGAAAAACCTTACAAAAAACAGAAAATGCTTAAACTCCAATTTTTCAAGAACTAATTTTTTGATAGGATATTTTCAATGAGAACACACTATATTTGAAGAATTTTGACTTATGTGCACAAAGTATAACATCTTGGATATGTTTAGGCTTGTACATAGCATAGCTCTAAAACCTCTGTTATACATACTAATAGAAATTGTTTATTAGTTCTGTTGCTGTAGCACCTGGAGTCCACAATCCGAGTTCAAGACCCCATTATAGCAGGCACTTAACAAAGAAATAAAACATGAATGGCCTCTGCTACTGTGAGCTCAGAGTCTAGAATTTTAAGAGGCAACAAAACAGAGAAATGGAGAGAGAGACCAGGCAACAGTAAAGTTGGATATGTTTTCATGAGAAGCTGTCTCCCACTGGTCAAAGTATCACTTTTTCCAATTCTTGCAACTTTATCATCCCATCCCATCTCCTAGAACTGGAAGGGACCTTGAAAGGTCATAAAGTCCAGCTCCCTGCCTTCACTAGCAGGACCAAGTACTGATTTTGCCCCAGATCCCTAAGTGGCTTTGATTGAAGGATTGAACTCACAATCCTGGGTTTAGCAGGCCAATGCTCAAACCACTGAGCTATCCTTCCCCCCCTCACGTCTTGTTTATATTTCGTGTTTTTCGTAAAGCCCTAGGAAATGAGTGATTGTGATAAAATCTGCTTTCATTTAAAAAAAAATCAGAGTCTAGCCCTTACAGTGAAGAGAACAGCCTGAAAACATGAACCCTAAAGGCAAAGAAGCCAAGTAAAAATAACTCAACTTTATTACGTGGTTTCAATTTTTTTGAGGCCAGACTTGATTTTTAAGTATTTGGGCTTGGCAATAAAGAAGTCATACGTGCCCATTGAGACTCTTGGGCACAAAAAGCGGAAATGGCTGGTGGTTGGCTGCACTGGAGCCTCAGCAATCCCTCAGTCAGTACCCTGTACTTGAAGTGACAGAGAGCCTCTTGTGAGCTCACAGAAAGGAAAAGCAAGAACTCACAGGGACCGAGCAAGCCCTTAAAGACAGACAGGCTAGTAGGCTTAGCACCTTCCTATTCCTTTCCACTCTGGTGAGGGCATTGCACTCTGGGTTTTTGAGTTTAGACTCCAGGATGTATTTTTGATTCGCTTTGACCTCCTCCCACTCTGTCATATAGGTCCACACTCCTATTATGATCCTCGCTCACCATGCTTCTTACCAGCCTTCCTTCCATCCTTTTCCTTGTTTTTCTTCTCCTGTCTCTCCTTTCAGGATCCCTCACTCTGTTCATTTCATTTCCAATCCCTTGCTTCTTTTAACTCACCCCCTTCCTCCCCTCAATTCATATCATGCCCTAAGACACATCCCCCAACATACAAAAAATAAATAACTGTGAAACCAACTTGATTGCCAACCACCACTATGATCTCTTTGCTTCTACAGGGTTTCCCTTTCTCCCACTATTTTTCTGTGTCCTATTTTAGGGCCTTATTTAGCAAGGTATTTAAGCATGTGAGTAGTCCTGTTGACTTCCAGGTGGAATAGGGAGAGTGTTGTCAGATTCAATGGGACTATTCATGTGCTTAAAGTTAGGCACGTGCTTAGGTACTTTGCTGAATGGGGCATTTTATATTCAGCTCTTCAAAGCAGGTACTGTGTCTTGCCATGCATTTGTACACTACCCATTGCCATAGGTTCCTAATTTTGACTAGGGTTTTTTAGTTCTACAGTGGTGGAAATAATAAATATTAATAAGAAGAATCTTGGCCAAATTCTGATCTCATTGACACTGCAATACTTTATTGACTTACACTAATGTGAGATCACATACTGACTCTTTGCAGTCAGCTGAGATGAGGATGAGGACCTCTGTTTTTTCTCCATTATTTACAATTTCCTATAATCTGATTCTCACTATTCCCCCTTAGGGAGACATGGTCTTCTATTTCCTTTGTGTCACTGCCTTTACCCTGCTTTTCTACAGAGAGGTACAGGATAAGAAAGGAATTAAAGAGGGAGCTTTAACCCTTAACAGGCCTGCTGTCCTGGGGGAGTCTGGAGATTAAAGAATCAAAATGCTCTAGGAGATTGTCACTCCGCTAATGATGATACTAGCCTATGGCAGTTAGGAATGATATGGCTGATACTTAGCAGGGGTTGTGAACCAATTAGTCTGCTGAAATAATACTTGGTCCATTGGGTGAGAATGCTAAGAATATTTATAGCATAGGGTACAGAGTCCTCTAACCAGAAATGTAGAGAACCTCTTAAGAACAAGTTATCCCAGGTCCTCTTCTCATTAGACAATGTGGTTAACAGCTAAACAAATGTTTGTCAGTGTAACTCTTAAGATTTAGAGATTATACTTGAATTCTCTATTTTCAAGTATCATGAAATCAATTAGGGTCACTTAATACACATTTAGATGTATTGCTATATTGAGAACTGACATCCACAGAAACACACGTCCTAGGTATGTATGTACTGCAGTCTAACATGCAGAGCGGTTTGCTTACAACGGGTCTGAATTTGACCAAGTGTCTAAAATTCACCTATTGTCACTTCTGGTTGCCCTGTTATTGAACGCTAGCCCCTTTGGAAGCACTTTTCCTCCGTTAGTAAGATATTGCGTATAGGTTTATCCAGTTAGCATGATGGTAATAACCATGAGATGGTTGAGTTCAGGATCCTGACGAAAGGAGAATACAGACCCTGGACTTCAGAACAGCAGACTTTGACTCCCTCAGGGAACTGATGGGCAGGATCCCCTGGGAGGCTAATATGAGGGGGAAAGGAGTCCAGGAGAGCTGACTTTATTTTAAAGAAGCCTTATTGAGGGCGCAGGAACAAACCATCCTGATGTGCAGAAAGAATAGCAAATATGGCAGGCGACCAGCTTGACTTAACAGAGAAATCTTCGTTGAGCTTAAACACAAAAGGGAAGCTTATAAGAAGTGGAAACTTGGACAGATGATGAGGGAGGAGTATAAAAATATTGCTCAAGCATGCAGTGGTGTAATCAGGAAGGCCAAAGCACAATTGGAGTTGCAGCTAGCAAGGGATGTGAAGGGTAACAAGAAGGGTTTCTACAGGCATGTTAGCAAGAAGAAGAAGGTCAGGGAAAGTGTGGGGCCCTTACTAGTGACAGATGATATGGAAAAAGCAGAAGTACTCAATATGTTTTTTGCCTCAGTTTTCACAGACAAGGTCAGCTCCCAGACTGCTGCACTGGGCAGCACAGTATGGGGAGGAGGTGAGCAGTCCTCAGTGGTGAAAGAACAGATTAAGGACTATTTAGAAAAGCTGGACATGCACAAGTCCAGGGGGCGAGATGCAATGCATCTGAGGGTGCTGGGTGAGTTGGCTGATGTGATTGCAGAGCCATTGGACATTATCTTTGAAAACGCGTGGTGATTGGGGGAGGTCCCAATGATTGGAAAAAGGCAAATATAGTGCCCTTCTTTGGAAAAGGGAAGAAGTAGAATCCAGGGAATTACAGACTGGTCAACCTCACCTCAGTCCCTGGAAAAATCATGGAGCAGGTCATCAAGGAATCCATTTTGAAGCACTTGGAGAGGAAAGTGATCAGAAACAATCAACATGGATTCACCAAGGGCAAGTCATGCCTGACCAACCTGATTGCCTTCTATGATGAGATAACTGGCTCTGTGGCTATGGGGAAAGCAGTGGACATGATATACCTTGACTTTAGCAAACTTTTGATATGGTTTCCCACAGTATTCTTGCCAGCAAGTTAAAGAAGTATGGATTGGATGAATGGACTATAAGGTGGATAGAGAGCTGGCTAGATAGTTGGGCTCAATGGGTAGTGATCAATGGCTCAATGTCTATTGGCAGCCGGTATCAAGCAGAGTGCCCCAGGGGTCAGTCCTGGGGCTGATTTTGTTCAACATTTTCAATAATGATCTGGATGATGGGATGGATTGCACCCTCAGCGAGTTTGCAAATGACACTAAGCTGGGGGAGGAAATAGATATGCAGGAGGGTAGGGATAGGGTCCAGAGCGACCGAGACAAATTGGAGGATTGGGCCAAAAGAAATCTGATGAGGTTCAACAAGAACAAGGGTGGAGTCTTGCACTTAGGACAGAAGAATCCCATGCACTGCTATAGGCTGGGGACTGATTGGCTAAGTGGCAGTTCTGCAGAAAATGACCTGGGGATTACAGTAAACAAGAAGCTGGATATGAGTTAACAGTGTGCCCTTATTGTCAAGAAGGCTAACGGCATATTGGATGGAGCTAGGCTGTTCTCAATTGTGGCAGATGACAGAACAAGAAATAATGGTCTCAAGTTGCAGTGGGGAAGGTCTAGGTTGGTGTAACACGAGCGGACTCACCCCTGCGGCGCCTCCTGCTGGTCTCTCAGGGAATTAGCTCGACCCAGCCTCTGGAGCGCCCTCTGCAGGCCGGTGATCTGTCTTGCTCTCTACTTCTGGGCCCCGTGTCCCTCCCAGGACCCCGGTGCCCCTTGCTCGGGGTGCTGCGCACTGGCAGTACCCACACGCTAGATCTCCCCTCCTAGGGGAACCTCCACCCGCTAACCCTACCTCACCTCAGTATCAGGCTACGGCCAGTCACCATCTAGCCCCACTCCCTGGGGCAGACTGCAGTATCAGCCTACTCATCACAGGCAAGGTTGGGTTTGGGCCTGCTGCCTTGGCCTATCTCCGGGCTGCCCTCTGCAACCCCCAGTACCTCCTGGCCTAACACTAGGCCGCAGCCTGGGGCTTTCCAGGCTGGAGCTCCTCAGCCTTTCCCCAGCCCTGCTCCACCCAGGTACTCTGCTCTAGTTCCCTGCAGCCAGGCCCTTCTCTCTCTGCACTCAGAAAGAGACTACTGAGCTTCTGGGCCGCCCTGGCCTTTATAGGGCCAGCTGGGCTCTGATTTGAGCATGGCCCAGCTGCATCTACTTCCCTCAATCAGCCCAGGGTGTTCTCTCTCACCCCCCCATCCTTTCCAAGGGCTGTTTTTAAACTCCTCAGAGCAGGAGCGGGTGACCACCTCGCTACAGTTGGATATTACCTCGTGTCCTGCCCCGATACAAAGTGGTGGGACCTCCTACCACCTGTTGAGGGTGAGAAGCCCCGGTGGGCCAGCCTATATTCCACCCTGGTCCCGAGGCCCGCCAGGGATATCAGCTGGCGGCTCCTTCATGGGGCCGTGAGCACGGGCGTGTACTTGGCGCGGTTTACCCCTGTCCCAGACACCTGTCCTTTCTGCGGTGTGAGGGAGACCCTGGCTCATGTTTACTTGGAGTGCGCCAGGTTGCAGCCCCTACACCAGCTCCTCACCAATATTATGTTACGTTTTTGGTTGCACTTTTCCCCTCACCTTCTTATATATGCACTCCCTATCCGTGGCCCCACAAAGTCGCGGGACCTCCTGGTCAACTTCCTCTTGGCCCTGGCTAAACTGGCCGTCTATAAAACCAGGGAGAGGAGGTTGGCCGATGGAGGCTCCTGTGACTGTGGGGCCTGTTTCCGATCCTCTGTCCATTCATGTATCTGGGCAGAGTTCCTCTGGGCGGCATCCACTGGCTCCCTTGACACCTTTGAGGAGCAGTGGGTGCTGTCTGGCATTCTCTGCTCGGTGTCCCCGTCAGGTTCCCTTCTTTTGACCCTTTGACCACACTCCTGTCCCTGTTTTTGCATTAGTTGTCCCCCGTAATTACTTGAGTTTCAGGCCCTGTGGATCCTCCCCTTAGGCTGGGGGGGGACCCTTTAGCAGTGGGCGGGCGTAAGCCCGGCCACTTACTGAAGCCCAATAGGTACAGTTGGATATTAGGAAACAATGTGTCACTAGGAGGGTGGTGAAGCACTGGAATGGGTTACCTAGGGAGGAGGTGGAATCTCCATCCTTAGAGGTTTTTAAGGCCCAGCTTGACAAAACCCCGGCTGGGATGATTTAGTTGGGATTGGTCCTGCTTTGAGCAGGGGATTGGACTAGATGACCTCCTGAGGTCTCTTCCAACCTTAATATTCTATGATGGGCCAGATTCTGATATTGTTACTCACATTGAATAGTCACTTAATTTATGAGTTGTTCCATTAACATACTATTTAATATCACTAAGGCTATCAGGCTCTGATCCAATTTAATTAATAAAATGAAGTGTGCATAGCAAACCTTCCTCCAGTATGTACATCTAGGGGGAAAATGGAGTACTCAACTATCTAGACAGATATCCCTTACAGGTGTAACCTTACAGGTTGTTTTAAAAAACAAAAAACAAACAAACATTTCATTACTGTTTTAAAGGGACAGAATCATTTTATTTCACTTGTGACCTCCCCCACCCCACACAAAAAAAATCTCCAAGGCATCACTTAATAACATTTTATTAGAAAGATAATATGAAACTAAAGATAATAAGGCTTAAACTGACTAGCCTTTCACAACCTCAGAGTACTGCTTGTTTTAATTTCAGAGGTAAATTTGGTGCTTGCATATTTGATGCAGAAGTTGCAAATAGAAGCAGATGAAAATGTGGGATTTAGTGCTGCTATTTCTGGTATTACCACTACACTGCAATCAAGATATTCTGCTCCGCTATTTTACAGCATATAGTCAACTTGAAATACAGCCATTTTGAAGTCAAGACTGTAAAAGGTTCATTTTAACACCTGTTTGGAAAATTAAATTTCAAGCTAGGGCCTTTATTGCACATGGCATACTGTACAATTCATGTATCAGTGTATGCAAGAAATTAGAACCTTTTAAAATATAAATTACAGGTTATGATGTAGGCAACATCTGATTTTTTTTTGTCCTTGTGCATTATGCTCTTCTTTGTGCTGCTGCGCTGTCAAATGCTGCTCTGACTGTGAAATGCTGTTCTTTTTAATATGCACATGGTATTTCTGATGGATCATATATGTTGAAAATGGCATAATATCTTTTTGATCCTGAAAAGCACCATGCTGATTGGTACTGATAATTGTTTTAATAGCTTGTTTTGTTCGTTTGTATATGAGATATAACATAGTGGCAGTTAAATGGGGTAAAATGTTCTTTTTGAGAAGAAGATCCAAGTCTGTATAGACTCTCCAGGGATCTCATTAAAGTGCTTTCTCCTTAATATAGTGTACTGCAATAACAGCTATCAGAATCCCCACAGTGTGGTTTCCTGATAGGTTAGTTTACACAGAATTAATTGTCTAATTTTGCCAACAACCAGTGCAGTGAACATTGATTTTTGCATTAGCCTTATGTTTTGCTTTCGTGAATTCTGCTTCCTATTTTTAAGGTAGTTTTGGCTCTCAATTCTCATTAATATCACTTTGTCAGAACATGTATTGCATATAAAGTATGATTTATTCATACTATTTATTCTTTTTTCCTCAATATTTCAGAGGAAAGTGGCTAATTTAGAGGATTCTTGCATAAGTGCATGAAAAACATCATTTGCCAAAGGACCTTTTGCAGAAAAACAAATTCAAACTTTCATGGGCTTATGTGGCTTAGCTGCCATGTAGCCTAATGTTGATCCAGGAATCAACACAATTGATTTCACTTGTTCTGAGAGTTCAGATTCCTATCTTCTGTAGTGTTGTAGAAAACCGGAATCTCAGGAGAAACAGAAATCTCCAAAAAGGGCAATAGAACCCTCTGTTGCAGACAGGCACTGGATAGAAGTACGGAGGAATCCATCTAGAACAATATCTTAATGGATATGGTGGGATTTTTGAGTGCACAAGGATTGTAAAAGTGGGCTCATTAAGTAGATTCATGGAATTCCAATTTTGCATGCTAATTATAGACTTTAATTCCACTTCACAATTGTCATCTAGCTATACCCAGAAAGGGTTCCACTATGTGTGGACCATCATAAGGCACAAACTGCTGGGTATAGTGATTCAGATCTGAAAACACAGCCTTGTTTGTAGACGTTACAGGCCGCATCCTCAACTGGTGTAACGCCATTCGAGTTAGTAGTGTGAGTTGCTGTCCATACTCAATTAAGAGTGTTGTGTGGCGTCTAAGGGTATGTCTACACTGCACACTTCTTACGGTGGCATATAGAATACATATATTGTATGTCTCCTTAGCAAAGGTATAAATTGGAGTGTAGATGGTGAGTCACTGCTTACATAATGCCAACAGACCCCAGTCATCAGCAGGCAGTTAACTGGCTGTTAACTAAAGCTGTAAAGCGGATTCATTTAACTCTCCCTTAGGGTACGTCCAGACTACCCACCATATCGGCGGGAAGCGATCGATTTATCGGGGATCGAGATATCACATCTTGTCGAGACGCGATATATCGATCCTCGAACGCGCTCCCTGTCGACTCCGAAACTCCACCAGAGTGAGCGGTGGTAGCGGAGTCAACGGGGGAGCCGCAGCTGCGTATCTTACATCGATGCCCCCCCCCCCAGTGTAGACCAGACCTTAGTGGTCTCTGTGCCACTAGATGGGACAGAACACCCAGGAGGTGTGTGGGTTACACTTAGGCCAGCAAAGACACACCTGAATCCTCAGGGAAAGACGCTGGCAGCGGGTAAAGGCTCTGGTAAGGGCAAGGTGCCCACTGTCTTATTCCTGAAATATTGGACATTCTGGGGCTTCCAGGAATGGCATGACCATGCTCCCGCTGGCATGACCCACCCCTGCTGGCATTATTTCGTATTCATGGTGCATATGAGGTCACACCACATGGGGGGGTGCCATTTTAAGACTTTGCAATGCTATCCCACCCCCGTTGGTGTGACCTCAAAGACATGGTGTATGTGAGGTCACATCAGTAGGGCTGTGATGGTGCACTCTCCATAATGGTGTGTATCAGACTGGTGGGGGGAGACATCTGGTTTTGTTTCAGTACCGGATGGGGGACAAAAGTTACAGAAAACAGGACTGTCCAGTTCAAAACTGGCTGAGTGGCCTGCCTAAGTGTGTGGGGGGGAAGGCAGTGGGCCTTTCCCCTCCGCATTCCCACACCAGGGACTTTCACTGACACGTTTAGCCAAACACTGCGTTGTGGAGGCTGCCAGCTTTTCACTGTGGCCCGGAGCTACGCATACCCTACACAGTGCTACCAGTGGTAGATGTAGCCTAAGAGAGCGAAACACAGTGCCTTGAAAGTTGATTTTTTTCTTAAAGGGAGACTTCATTGTAGTGTAAAAGAAATCCTAATCACTGTATCTGATTGCTTGCATTGGGGGAGAGCTGGACTGGAGATGGGCTGGACGCTCTGAAGAGGGGGCTAAATAATAGGCAGAGATTGAGCATAACTGGGGGGATGGGGTTGAGGAAAGATCCTTGGTTTCCCAAGCACCCAGCAGTGACTGTTTTTAAAATGTTGCCTGTTTCTATAGGATGTGGCAGGGGATGAGCACTATGAGGCCTTGTGCAGAAGAGGAAAGTAGATTCTCATAAAGGAGGTGTAGCATGAGAGGCAGAGCTTGCTTTGTTCAAGGAGGACAGGAGTCACGGGTAAGGTGATAATTTAACTAGGATTCTAGTCGATTTGAAAATAGATAGCTAAAGCTGTTGGAATTTTTAGGTGATGGCTGAGTCAGGTGCTAATAATGGCCAGGTAAGCAAGCAGTTAGGCATAGTTTATATTAAAATAATAATAATTAATGAAATCAAAGTATAGAATTAACAAGATGTGCCATCACCGCCCCGTCATCTTGCTTACATGTTGCAAGTTCTTCTCCTGTCTTTCATCTGTCTACTTTTTAGATTAAACATTTTTCCAGGGCAAGGATCATGCCTTTTTCTGTGGAAAGTACTTAGCACCTTTTAATCCAGTTGTCGGTGTGGTCTAGTGGTTATTTCCACCACTACCATATAGTCTGACTTCAAGCAAGTACTTTCACTTCTCTGTGTTTCTATTCCCCCCCGCCCCCAACACTTTCTGTCTGATCTATTTAGTCTGTAAGTCCCTGCCCTGCAGAGTTATCTGTTAATATAGCATAATGGAGTCTAGAGCTCCTAGGTGCTATGTACAATAATAGGTGCTACAGTAATAATAATAAGTGTATATTGCCTAGCACAATGGAGCAGCATCTCAGTTGGGATCTTTAGGTGCTACCACAATATACATAATAATCTAATAGGTCTCTTTTGTCTCTAAACTCGAGAGGCTCCATTTAAATCAATAGCAGTTTTGCCATTGACTGCAATGGGGTGAGCATTACACCCCATGATTTTATACAAAAAGTAAATCACTGATTAAAATGTAATTGTCTGAAATAAAATGGTAAATAATAATTTACAGTGAGATATTAAACTCCTCTCCTGGTAGCTCGATGCATAATAGAACTGAGTACCAGTGATATGTCACCTTGTGAATGGGCAAAATGGTCTTAATGGATTAACATGAGATTAGGCAGCCAAGAAACTAAGTATGAAAACCAAGTTTAAGATGAATTGCGGACAACAGATATCAAAATCAGAGTCCATATGGCCTGTAACACCTACCATATGGTTTTAAGTTAAAAATTAAACTGGATTCACTTTGGGAATCATAATGAAAACAAAATCACATAAGGCAAGTTTTTGTTTTGTTGAACTGTGATTAGCGTTCTGCAGAGGAGTCCGAGTGGTATTAAAATGAACGTTTCATCCCCTTCTGGCTTGTCAAATGGACCTTTGGAACTGGTTACGAAATGGTTTTGATTTTGCCAGAAAGACAATGTGAAAGTCCAAAGGGTGAGGTGTCATGTAGCATGACCTTCTGCAGCTTCCATGTGCTACAACCCATGAATCACTTCTTTCAAACAGGGCACTGAGCTTAGAGTTGACCAGTTGAAATCAACACATTGAGGGCTGGATCCTCAGCCTGATGCATTAGACCAGTTGGAGTGAGAGACAAGGTTAGGTACACTTCAATAAGTAATTGCCTCTGCGGTCAAAGATCTGCAGTTCTAGTTAAGTGTTTCAGATCATGTTTGGTTCTAAAGCCGTATTTAGCTTTGTTAGTTCTGCTATGTAATAGCATAAATACAGCTATGTAATACCATGGCTTTTTACTAGGTCTTTGTATGTGTTGTGATAGGCCAAGAGACGGACTCTATATTCTTTCATGTTCTTTATGTTCTCTTTTGTTTCGATGTTACCATGAAGTGGTGTTACTTATGCATTAAACAAGAGAGTACTTCAATATCTGATCAAAGGAGATGGAGAAACACAAGGTCACAAAGAATATATGTAGAGCTCTGGGTGAATGATAAGTTGAGTTTAAAAGCTTCGCAGGCTGATTAATTCCATTCTTAGATCGCCTGCTTGGAAGATACTGGTGCCTCCAATAGGCAACAATCTTCTTTTGAATCTTTCACTAGGAGGTTGCCTGGGAGAACTGCTGCTGTTACTATAGTTTGGGGCCTAAAGAGGCCACCCCAAAGGTCAGACCCTGAGAGATTTCCTCAAAGAGTTTATTGATTCTGCTGGAAGGCTGAATTGAAAAAGAGGACTCCCTCCCAGATCTGCTACTGATACCAGAGTCTCCTAGCACTGCCTACACAGAACACAGTAGTAAAAGCATAAGTGTAGGGAAAGCCGTCAAAAAAACACTGTAACTGACATACAGACAGTGAAAACTCCAGTCTCTTTCTCTGACATCTTAGAGTAGGTGATAATATTAGTTACTGCTCCATGAAGACAGAAAGGGTTTTCTTATTTTATGGATGTTGGAAATGGACTATATTAGCGGAAAAATTGGGCAGAGTAAAGATTTAGGGTCAGATCCTCAGCTGGAGTAAATTGGCAGAGCTTCCTTGACTGGAATGGAGCTATATTGATTTATACTAGTTGAGGATTTGGGTCTGATTTTTTTCCACACATTTTAGGTTCTTAAATGTATGTGTGGGCAAAACCCATGCACAATTGCTGTGACTAGGAGTGAAGATTTGTAATGTGTATAATCCGATTAATCGTACACAAAAATTAAGCATGCCTATTTGGCCCGCCTAACTTGTCTGAAATGTGGCCTTATATATGGCCAAAATGCTATAGGTAGCAGTTAGCAAACTATTCAACTGGATGTCTTTCTCAGCCCTTCTATTTATATTTATTACCAATTCTCCCATTCTGTTGACATCTCTATTTGAATCATTAAAAAAGGATAGCCTATTTCATGGTCTAAGAAGATATTTGTTGGTTGTACCTTTCTTGATTTGCAGACATTTTTATAGCACAGTAAAACTGACCTGAAATGAAACCTGCACATTCTGAAATTTTGGGTTGTTTCAGATTGGGGCGGGGGCGGGAGAGAGGGAATATTCAGATTAATAACTTAGTGGATCTGTTTATTTAGTTAAAAATAACAACAAAACAATTAAGATCTTTTAAATTCCCAATAACACAATATTGACAGTACCCCAGTTTTTTTTAAAATAGCTCAAGACTCCAGATTCATCTATTTGGAAAATATATTCTTAAAGCTGTCACTCATCCTCCATAGTTTCTTTGTTATGTGAGGGAATTGTAATGAGAATGAATAATAATGAATGCATTATTCAGTATCTATACATATCTGTTGAGTAATTGATTTTTATCATCATTTGCTATATTCCCTATGTCAGTCCAAATGTGTCTGCAACGTAATTTTTTTTTTAAAAAATGAAGTCATGTTTTATTAAACTGTAGCCATTCGTTCAAGAACAGCTTGCTTTTTATTATGTTATCCTAATGAACCTCTTGCTTTTGAAGTTTATGTTAAATATGCATGTGCACCATTCTTTCTCTCTCACTTTCTGCTTTTATACGGAGGTGAAGATGCGTATCTGTGACTAAAGAGCTGAGGTTTTATTCTTGCAGCAATGGCTCTTTGATACAGTGGAATCCAGTTACGAGAATCAATTTGGGCATCTTCCATTTTGATCGTTAAATCTGTATTATGATCACAATGGGCAGATCCATTGCACTTCCCAAATCGGGTTTCTTGCAAAGAAGCAAAATATCTACATCTTGCAAAGAGAGGCGAAGTTCAAATAGGCATGTCAGTGTCAGTTGATCAGGTTTTAATTGGCTCTAACTGGCATTCCCACAGGCTGTGTTATTCTATACCTGCAGTTGAGTGCCCCTCAAAAATGTATGGGATTTTTAATTGCCTTTGAAGACATTATACAAACTCAAAATAATTACTTCCAAATTTGTTCCTTACAACTGAATGCCTTCTGATCAGGACAGGTGATTGGAAAGCACATTAGCACTAGTTCTTTGGAAAGCAATCTGAATCATTAGTCTTTCCTCCATTGGGGTGAGAGATTTTTGACCAAACTGTTTATTCTGGGCAGACATTTTACCTGCTTGTAATCCTATGGAATGATTATACCAGTAGAAATATATAGGTTTTTTTAAATCTAGAAAGCCCCAATCCAAGATAATATTGAACAATGCATTGAATTTTAAGCATATGAATAATCCCCTATTTAAAGTTAAGCATGTGCTTAAATGATTTGCTTCATTGGGGCCTATATATAAAATATGTATTCACCCCTATGCTGAAATATAAAGAGTAAATATTATGCTTGCAGTGATAAAGAGAAATATAATGCCACTCACTGGACTGCTGTTTCCAGGATTTTCAAATGATTTTCATACTATTCTCTCCCCCAGGTGTTAAAAAATTACAAAGCTGAAGGGTACATCTTTAACAAGTATCACATTTTGTGGTAGTAAAACTCTCCATGAGCATATCTTGTTTTAAATAAGAAGGGATCTGATTACCACATCACGCTTGGAGCTGGGCAAATGATTCATAACAAACAATTTATTCAATGTATTTCACCTTTTTTCTCTTTGCAGATTGTTTTTAATTTGTTCATGCACAATCTCAAATTTCCTTATTCTTCTGAGTTATCTGTAATCATCCTCATAGGGTATTTTTAGTCTATAAATCCCTTGCCAGCAGTGTTTTGGAAATGTTCTAAAATTCAGACTCACTACCTAACTTGCATGTTACAGTTTCTTTGGCCTGATCAATTATTGTCTGGCTATGCCGAAAGAACTTTATTATTAGATATCTGGGACTACCTGGCAGATAAGTGTGCAGTGAAAGTTACCCCATGTTTATTCTGTAATTACCTGGGGAGCTTTTTCCAGGTCCCTCCAACAAATCCATTGCTGGGACCGTACCATCCACCCCCGCCCATAGGAGGGTTAATGTGGGCTATAAGAATGGGGAAGTTGGCTCCCTGCCATACCAATCATAGGAGTCCCCAACTACACCCCTGTTCGTTCCTTTAATGAACACCTCTTTTTAAGTCCTTTTACAAGCCATTTATCTGTTCACTGCATACCTTTCCTATGGAGTGCCTGCACTGGACATCCGCCCTACACTTAAATAATGAGTTGCGACATATGGCCTACCGCCTGTCATGCCATGCTCGAACAGAGCCCTTCCTGAAACCTGGTGTGGGGAAGGTGAACAAGCCCCAACTGCACCCAAGCCAATATGGTGGTAAGGGAAAAATGCTTTCCCAGCCCCCCTAAAAATAGGGGGCAGCTAGTGTAATACCCACAGCAGGTGTTGGTAAAACCTGACATTTTACCACCTAAAAGGGAAGGAGGGTGGGTTCTGCTTTAGCCTTGGTCCATGTAAAAAGGAAGGCTTTAGGTGCACAGCTGCCTCTTTTAAACCCTGCATTCCCACAGGATAAGTCAGCAACCATGCTGTCCCTTTTTGCAGCAGTTTTCCTCTTTCTCTCCCCCACCCCCCAGCCATAAAGCACTGTTCCCTGAACTTGGCCATCCAGCCAAGCGCGCACGCACACACACTCCCGCCAAAAGGTGCAGGGCAGTCGTTTGTGTAACTGACCACCAACAACATTAAGTTACAATTGTATATCCCAGTGTGAATTTTCAGTTCAGCATTGAAAATTTGCAGTGGTCAGTGATACCATTTGAAATTCACTTTTAGTAAATATTCAAAATTCAGTCTTACAATTCATTTTGCTTGAGTCCTTGAACTAGCACAAATTGTTCCTTCACTAGAAACACCACTCAAGTGAACATGAAAGGGGTGCTGACACCGTGAAAGCAAGTTAGTTGTACAACTTGGATAATAAATATCTGAATAACCTTTTAGATATTCTTGTAAGATTACAGTTTGATAAATACTGTAAATGGAAGACGGGAAGATGCTTCAATGCTACTATATAATAGGTGTGAAATAGTTGTCATTTGAATTATGTTTATGTTGGAGACGTGGAAAAGGCCAGCTCAAACTCATACAGTTCTGCTTAGTTGTTGTTTTTAAAGAAATGGCAAAAGTTAGAGACCCAGGGCATGTCTTCACTACCCGCTGAATCGGCGGGTAGCAATCGATCTATTGGGGATCGACTTATCGCGTCTAGTGAAGACGCGATAAAATCGATCCCCGATGGCTCTTCCGTCGACTCCGGAAATCCACCACGGCAAGAGGTGGAAGCGGAGTTGATGGCGGCACGGCAGCGGTCGACTCGCCGACGTCCTCACAGCCAGGTAAGTCGACCTAAAATACGCCACTTCAGCTACGCTATTCACGTAACTGAAGTTGCGTATCTTAGGTCGACCCCCCCTGTAGTGTAGACCTAGCTCCAGTGCCTCAGCTAGTGTAAATTGGTATAGCTCCACTGAAGTCCAAGGGAGTTATGCTGATTTATGCCAGCTAAGGATCTGGCCCAGAATATCTACCCACAACTACATATTTAGAGGATTGTTGTAATCCTCAAAATACAAGAGTGAATTGTATGATAATGTTCTTTCCTAAAATCCCAAAATTTTGAATATAAATACATAGGCACTGTGGAAAAAATTGTGCTCCAGCATCTAATATAGAGTTGTAGCATACAGCATTATGTGACTCTATATTACCAGCCCAGAGGGAATCCTCTTTTTGATATATAAAAGAAAATGCATACCATTCAATTTGCATGTACTTTATGTTCCAAAGGAGTTCAAGGAAAGGTAGTAGCAAAGCAATAACAGTAGAAATGACTTATGGTTGATATGTTATAAAAAGCAAACGGACGTGTGCCCTATACCACAGGGACTCTAAATGCAAAATCATTCTAACTAATAAGCATATACTAAGTGTGCCAAATCCTACCCTAAGGTGTACACAGCCCACCCTAGTGCTGTCAATTGAGTTTACTGATTTTTATTGACTATCAGGATTTATTGACCCAGGAGGTAAATATTGAGAGAGGTGATTCCTACCAGTCAGAATTTTCCTCAAGAGACCATAAATCTTGGTGTTCACTGAAATTTAAAGTCAATATATGTACATGTATCATAAATTGAGTTTAATTGCTGAACACTTACAATGATCATTAAATATTGCTACATATAGGGCATGAATTTATTTGCCCAAACCTAATTTCCATGTGGGGGGACACACATGTACCTAGCAAGTAAGAAGCCTAAGTGACCACATGCTTATATAAATATTGCACTTGGTTTACTTCTGGTATGTGTCAGTACAGCCTTATTTCTGATTATTGGTCTTATTTTATCAGCCAGAATCTGGTCCAGTGCACTGGATTGACAAAATATCGTTCTGCCCTGCCTTATTTTATTGGTACTATAAATCATAGAGCCACAGAAATTGGTAAATTGAACTATGTATTGCAAGAAAGAGATTTTGGAGTCATCGTGGATAGGTCTCTGAAGATGTCCATGCAGTGTGCAGCGGCAGTCAAAAGAGCAAACAGGATGTTAGGAATCATTAAAAAAGGGATAGAGAATAAGACTGAGGAATATCTTATTGCCCTTATATAAATCCATGGTATGCCCACATCTTGAATACGGCATACAGATGTGGCCTCCTCATCTCAAAAAAGATATATTGGCATTAGAAAAGGTTCAGAGAAGGGCAACTAAAATGATTAGGGGTTTGGAACGGGTCCCATATAAGGAGAGATTAAAGAGGCTAGGACTTTTCAGCTTGGAAAAGAGGAGACTAAGGAGGGACATGTTAGAGGTATATAAAATCATGAGTGGTGTGGAGAAAGTGAATAAGGAAAAGCTATTTACTTGTTCCCATAATCAGGGCTGGCTCCAGTTTTTTTGCCATCCCAAGCAGCAAAAAAAATAAAAAAAAAAGCCGTGATCGGCGCCACTTCGGCGGCAGTTTGATAAATACTGTAAATGGAAGACGGGAAGGTGCTTCAATGCTACGATATAATAGGTGTGAAATAGTTGTCAATATTCCTGAATTGAAACATTTCACTTCAGCTTGTTGAAACAAATTGAAATGTTTTATTTAGGCTTCATTTAACATTGAATTGCATCCATCTGAGCTGTAGGGTGCCTCGTGAAAGACGTAGTTTGGGTATCCCATGCCACCATTGTCCTCTGTGGTCAGAGCTTCCTGGTCAGAAAACATCTCTCATGGGAGTTCTGGGATTCACCAAACTAGTTGAAACAGAGGGGAGTCTGATGTGCATCACAGTCTGGTCTGTAGAGGAGATTGGGCTTATGAGTTACTGTGTCTGCTCAGGAAGACAGATTGATGCTGGACTGATCGAAAACACCATCTTTTTTTTTTTAAGATGACAATTGAAACATTTCAGCAGAATAGAAATTTTCCCATAGAATATTTCAATTTTGCAGAATCTACAATTTCTGTTAGAAAAACCATTGCAACAGAAAGTTCCCAACTAGCTCTTCTGGAGTGATGCAGAAGAGAATATTTCACCCCAGCAATAAATTAAAAATAAATGTGTCTTAGATAGAATCCTACCAAAGGGTTCCTTATTTACGAAGGAGCTTTCAACAACAATATGGAATAGTCAACCCTATCCCTTAATGTGCCCCGGATTCATGTGCACTTGCTATATGATTTTGATCCAAAGACTTCATTTTCTGACTCCAGTCAATGCTAATAGATTACCAAGCAATGTTTCATGTCACTATTTTAAACCTTTTTCTCAAAATATTTTACAGAAACATCACAGCACTTGTATACAGCAATATGCATACAACATGTACATTTTATAAGACTATGTCTAAGTTAAATCTGTGACTTTGAGAGAACTTCTTGTCTGATTTGTTCTGTTACAGTTTGTAATGGAAAATGAAAGAGTCCAAAATTAAGAGTTCAACTGAAAGCAAATCTATAGATTTTTTTTTTTTGCACCACATTCTGTTTATATTGACATGAATGGCCAAATCCTACATTGAAGCTGAGACCCTTAAAAATAACGTTTTTTATTATGAAGTATATTTTTTCAATATTCATGACTTTGTATAAAAGTAGTATGACAAATGTATAAAGGGTAAAACTCAAATGCATTTTGGCAGTGGATTTGCAATTATGAATCATAATCCATCAATAGTTTTACATTGCATGTCAACTAAAATGTATGTGTTCATTTTCCATTGTTGTAAAGTTAGTTCTACTCCACTTCTTAAAGATTAAGTAATCAAAATAATTAAAAATGTGAAAATCTTTACTTTTGGTTTGCCACCTATGTCACCATTGCAGTTATGGCATGTCTTGCGTTCATTATATAAGTGGCTGATGATAATTTCTAAAACTTTGGTTTCATGTTTTTCTTTTAAGAGTTAGAGCATCTTTTCTTTTTTTTCCCCTCTCCACGTATTAATTTTATGGCCTTCGAATTAAACTGGAGACTTAATCACAAATTGCTCTCCAGTTCATTTCCCTCTTACATGGAATCCAAAACACCACTAAAATGCTTTGTCATTTCAAGGACAGTGACTTTTTGAAAGAACCGTGGTTTATTCATGTGATGCTGCACTGTTTACCAAGTTGGTTCATAAATAGTTTCCTTCTGTGACTACACCCTCACCCCAAAAAAACTTCTATATTTATTAATATGCAGGTGTCAGGCTCATTCCTTACTATTCCTCCATAACTCTTACTACAGTAAAGGCCAAGTAAGGACTGCAGGATTTGATTCTTCACTCCCCTGTTACACGTAGAGCAGTGGCAAAAGTTTCTATGGTCTGCCCTGTAGGACATCCTCTGGTCTCGGAGTGTCTGGTGTGAGGCTCCAGATGTACATGGCTGCATGAGTGAGTTGGTTATAGGAGTGGTTTACTGCAGCAAAGATCTTATCTTTGGCTACCACCCCCCCACCCCCATTCACATCTTCACGCTTTGTTAACCCTTCAGTGCCAAAGCCTAATACAAAGCAATTTTGTGCCTGGTCTCCTGTGTGCAAAGCTGAGAGGGACAGAGGGACTACTCCCTCCACAAACTCCTGGTAGCATCCATTGCCCCAGAGGGCCAGGAAAAAAGTAGGGCTATGTCCCCGCCTTGTTTGCTCAATAGCTCACAGAACAGGAAGGGCATGCAGGGGCATGATGCTCCATATGTGTGGTCAGGCATTTGAGGAGATTATCTGCTCCTGGTGCTCCTTCGGGGATGATGCCATTCTGCCCCACCTCCAGAGCAGTGTTGGGGCTGTCAAGAACAATATAACTCAGAACATGATGCTTTGCCCTGGAACGTTAGCTTTTTATGGAGGACCTCACAGCCATGAGTAAGACTATGGGAATGCAATGACACAAAGTTCCACAGCAGACCAAATACAAGCAACATTTAAATGTTCAGATTCCAGTTAGCATAATGTATCTTACATGAGTCTATACTTATCTGTGGTACAATAAAACACCATTTGAAGTGGCTCAAGGGGGCAGAGATCCAGTAACACAGCTCTATTGCCATCTGTGATGTGCCGTAGGGAAAGGGAGTATGGCCAGAGCAGAGCTGCACTCCCATTATTCCTGGCTGCTGGAATTGCCCCTTGAGACCACAGGTGGCTAGATTTAAGTTGCAGCAATTGGGCTGCTCTAACTTACACCAGAGGTCAGTCAAACCCTTAGCCCCCCCAAGAATAGGGGCAATACAAAGATGGCGTCAAGCCACCTTTGTCCCCCTCCTCTTTCGATTTCTGCACCAAGCTTAACTCAGCTGGAACAGAGACTCACACTCCGTGAGTGAGCCGCTGAAATGAGTAAAATCCTCAAATGCTCAATCTCCCCACTTGGAAACAAATCTAACCCCTTTAACCCTTTGGGAAATTGGAAGACATGAAGCAATTCTAGTAGCAGTAGTAAGAATTAATGAAAAGATGCAATTGCAAAGCAGGGAGCAAAAGTAGCGTGTGAATCTAGTTAGTGTAACACACACACACACACACACACACACACACATTTCCTGTTTTTATTTAATCCCTGCAGATCTAAGAGAGAGGTGCATTTCACCACTTAAAATATATATTCTAGCCACAGCAAACCTTGAACAATAGATATGGTGAAAATGTAAGCCTTTCTTCCCCTCCTCTTTAGCAACCGGGGTTCAAACACCAAGACAAGTTTTTAGCACAGTACAGCAGACATTCGTTTCCATCAAGAAATACGTTGTTCCAGTAATACTGCCCTTTCTAGTACCACACTAAATGCAATTACTTGGACTTTGCAGCTGTGACCTCATTGCTGCTCTGAATCAGCCACATGGCTACTGATACACACAATGAACACTTATAATAATAACCGTCCTTTCCCCATTTAAGAAACCATAAGCCCATAGCCCACGTCTCTCACAAATCATCTCCTTTAGCCCTCTGTAAAATAGGCACTTGACTTTTAAACGCAAGCAGCTTTTTTTAGATATTTATGCATTTCCCTGAGAAAGGGAAAACAGCAGCCTGCCTATGCCTGCTGGGTAACCCACGCCTCCAGGAATAATAGTGCTTTTCTATGGAAAGCATCATTCCACACTGAAGAGTCTCAGAAATAGATCACAGAATAATATTTCCACATTCAGATGACAAAAGAGACACAGGAAAGCATAATTCAGTCTGTGCTGCAGACAGGTGCATTGTTGTAGACGGGTACATTCCTTGCAATATTTCCAGGAATTCAACTCATCTTCCTAATGAAACAGTATAATGCACAGTCCCATATTCCACCAAGTGCTACTAGATTCACAGAAACAACAAGGAGTCTGGTGTCACCTTAAAGACTAACTGATTTATTTGGGCATAAGCTTTCACTTCTTCAGATGCATAGAGTGAAAGTTACAGATGCAGGCATTATATACTGACACATGGAGAGCAGGGAGTTACTTCGCAAGTGGAGAACCAGTGTTAACAAGGCCAATTCAATCAGGGTGGATGTAGTCCACTCCCAATAATAGATGAGGATGTCAATTCCAGGAGAGGAAAAGCTGCTTCTGTAATGAGCCAGCCACTCCCAGTCCCTATTCAAGCCCAGATTAATGGTGTTAAATTTGCAAATGAATTTTAGTTCTGCTGTTTCTCTTTGAAGTCTGTTTCTGAAGTTTTTTTGTTCAATGATAGTGACTTTTAAATCTGTAATAGAATGACCAGGGAGATTGAAGTGTTCACTTACTGGCTTATGTATGTTACTATTCTTGATGTTCGATTAGTGTCCATTTATTCTTTTGCGGAGAGACTGTCCAGTTTGGCCAATGTACATGGCAGAGGGGCATTGCTGGCACATGATTGCATATATAACATTATGTGCAGGTGAATGAGCCCTTGATGGTGTGGCTGATGTAGTTGGGTCCTCTGATGGTGTCGCCAGAGTAGATATGGGGACAGAGTAGGCAACAAGGTTTGCTACAGGGATTGGTTCCTGGGTTGGTGTTTCTGTGGTGTGGTGTGTAGTTGCTGGTGAGTATTTGCTTCAGGTTGGGGGGTTGTCTGTAAGCGAGGACTGGCCTGCCTCCCAAGGTCTGTGAGAGTGAGGGATCATTTTCCAGGATAGGTTGTAGATCATGGATAATGCACTGGAGAGGTTTTAGCTGGGGGCTGTATGTGATGGCCAGTGGTGTTCTGTTATTGTCCTTGTTGGGCCTGTCCTGTAGTAGGTGATTTCTGGGTACGCGTCTTGCTCTGTCAATCTGTTTCCTCACTTCCCCAGGTGGGTATTGTAGATTCACAGAGAGGTTGAGGTGGGCGAGAGGTAGCGTGTGAAGTAGGAATGCTTGAAATCTGAGGATGTCTTAAAATGGACACTCTTGTAAAAAAAACTTTGGGCCAGATTCTTAGGTGGTGTAAATTGGAGACGCTCTTTTGAAATCAATGGAGCTATGCTGGTTTACATCAATGGACAATCATGTCCCTTTTTAACGTTCGGCTCTAAATATGTTTATCTCATTCTGTGTATGTACAAAGGCTAGCACAATGGGGATCCAATCTCAATTTGGCCCATAGGCACGACTAAGTAACATCATAAATAATACATTTATCTTTACAGAATCGATTCCTAATCTTGCATTCCTTGTGCCTCTAAATATCCCATTGCTATATGTGTGAGGTTTTTGGAGGCACAGGGAATGCAGGATCAGGTCCAAAGTCACATTCATTTCCCTACGTTCTGAAAGTAAACTCAGTGTACTGTAACAATAGAGAAGCACTGACTGATTTCTAGTGGTGTCTCTGGCCTCTGCATATGGGTACCTTACACAAATTAAAAAGAATCAGAACATTAAGCAAAAGCCATTTAGCATAATACTTGAAGATCTAATGCAATAAAGTAATGGATATATTTTCCTCATATATTGTCATATATTTGAACCTAATTTTATATTTATGATAATGATTATCCTCTTTTAAGAGCATCATTGATGGTGATAAAGCATAATAACTATACTATTATCCAGAGTTACTTTAGACTCCTATACTCTGATTCTCCACTGCCTTTGATCTTGAATAGTCACTTATGCCTAAGAAAAGAGGGTGCATATTGGTGCCATTCATATAATTTTACACGCATTTTGCACAGGTGTGAATGGTTTCACCAACCCTAAGCTAGTTATAATTTATGACCTTCTCTGTATTGACTCTGCTGCACTAGACAGCATATTGGGGGCACAGAGCCAAGGCTCCACTCACTTAATGGGATAGTAAATATTGGCTCTTGTTCTCCCCACTGCGTGCAGATTAGCAATGCAGGTAGCCCAAGCAAAGAAGTGAGGAGGCTCACTACACCCCTTTACTCCCTTGCACTGATATGTAAGGAAGCTCGCAATTGACAACTGCACTTTATTTTATTTTTTTCCATGAGTCATAGGACGTGCTGTCCTCATTTAAGGGATCAGAGGAAACAAAAACCTAGCAGAGCCCTAGAGTGGACTGAGGTGATGCTGAAAAAGGAGAATATCTACCTCTGCAGCTTCGTTGTCTACCTTTCCCTCACTCCATGGAAGCTCCTCCATACTGAGCTCTGTTGTGTAGGAGTAGGTAGACTAGGGGCCTATCTGCTTTCTTCAGCACTCCTTCCCCTCAAATTCTACAGGATGTAGCAGAATGATTAATGCCGACCCTCTGTGCATTAATTTACCCATTGTCTCTTCCATCCACATCCCCAGTAGGAGGCATGAAAGGCATAATGGGGGAGTCAATGGGCAACATGGCTCCAACAAAACTAAGTATGTGAATCAGGCTTTTCCACACCTGGAGCTTACACAACACAAAAGAGTAGGGACCTAACACTAGATTGCCCTGCCCCTGGGTAACCATTTAAACCTATAGAGAGTGGTAAAATGCTACTGAATTACATTGGACTACACGGTGCACAAAGCAGCATCGACCCAAGCCCTGCAGTGGTGACTACGATGGAGATGAGGCCACTCATAATCTGCAGAGAATTGCTAAGGAGGGAAGAACCTATTTTAAAAGCATAGAGTTTGGTTTGGCTGTGTCTGGTATGTGGTTTGTTGCCACTTTGTTTTTTACATTTTAATTGTGTCATTTCATTCTATATACAGGGGGCCACATCCTCAGCTGGTATGAAATGATACAGTTTATGGTTTTCAATAAGCAGGAGCAGATGGTTTGAAGTGGAAAGCAGGGTGCTAGGAGTGAGTTTCTAAAGGGGAACGGTGGCCTCTCACCTGTACCTCTGGTGGAATCCTCTGTTGGTATAAATTTGTTGCAAAGTGGGTAGTCATTTTCCTAAACCTTCCTTGGCAGCCCTCATTATCTCTCTAACAACATCCTTTCCTTCATTTCTATTACCCGTTAAGTGAATTTGCTGGAGAAAAGAAGGTTAAGGCCTTCCTTCAGCAAAAGTGAATATTCCAACAGAGTTCCTTGATGAGTTCTCTGGTCCTTTTCTGTCTGCCTCTCTATAATCTTGTCATGGATGGCTCTGAGTTAAAGGTTGATTGATAGGCCCAGGTGCACCTCACATAATTAGAAAGGAAGCGGAGGATTTGTGAAAAAGCCCTTTTTTTTTTTTTTTTTTTTAAATTATTGTCTCCTATCAAGTATTTCAGTTACATTCCTGTGTGAATTACAAGTAAGGTAAAAAAGATGCACAATGCACCAAATGAGTCCTGCTAGCTAGATATGCCTCACTGAAGTGTATGTGTACACAGAATTTGGCCATGCATCTCAAAGGAGCTAACCACTATTTAAAAACGTAGCCGTCAGTTTGAAGTACTAATGTGCGTCTGTGCTGGAGACTGGGGGGTGGGATTTGTCTGTGGGGAAATAACAGTCTGCCTCTAACTCTATTGGAATAAGACCAGATAAAGATATTATCGAGTAGTGTCAAGGAAGGAAAAAAAGGTTAGCTGAATTTCCCTTTATCACTTTTTTTCCCTAAAAATATTTCACTGACTATCTTGTCACTCATGCAAAGATTCTTGATAGTAAATCACTTGTAAAGGTGACTTGCATAGGGGAAAAAATTGGCTGATGTCCTTCATTTGCTCTTTACTGGTATATGGAAATAATGCCTGAAACGTATATTGTGGTTGTTCTCCCTGATTAAAATATGGGACTTGGGAGAGGTGGTTTTAAGTCACCTTACTCTCCCCGTTTCCAGGATCCAGCACACGTCAGAGAAGCCTGAGGGTGCAAAGCTGTGGTTGCACCTGTTAACGTGGCCCAATGTGTGAAATAGCTCTTCAAAAAGAACCCAGTAGTATAAATGCTAAGGGATAGGCACAATAGCGAAGAAATATCACACATGTGTATAGTGTGTGTGTATATGAGATACAAACAGGTTGATCACTAAAGATGTGTTTGAAATGGAGAGAACACGATGGAAGAAAATAGTTAAGAAATATTCCCTTATTTTTTTTCTTGATCGTATACTTCTTCTATAGCACCTTTTATCTATTATTTTAAATGGAACACCTTTCAAGCCTGCTCCAGATTGCTGAACTGAAGTAGGAGAGACAGGAACAATATATTTTTGACACCTTATCATAGTCGGAAGATCACAGGTCTTCCAAACCATTCTTTTTGACCCTTTTGAAGTCTAGATATCTTAAAAAGTTATTATGTAGATTGAAAGATTGAAGCATGAAAAAAGGAAATTCTACGCTGGAGCGACTGACGTGAATCCTCCCTAAAAATACACCTTTCTAGCAATATCAGAAAGATTGAGAAAGGTTTTCGATTTGGAATAACTGTAACAAATTGGGTATAGATAGATGCCTCACAGTTTGGATTTCTAGTGGCACTGAGTGTGATGACTCGAGTGGATGGGGAAAAAAATGTTTTTGAAGCAGTCTTGGATGAATAGTAGAAACTATTTTTTGCCAACAGGTCTTTTCGAACTCTACCTGCTAAGTTTCTTGGAATCAAACTTCATATTCCGTAATATTGTTCAGGCTACTTGTTGTGATGGGGTGGAATTAAAACAAAAGTAACATTTTGATTCAAAGCTTCAGATTGTATTATTGCATTTTAGTATGATTTGTTGTTTATATTGCAAAAACATCTATGAAATGAAAGCTGAGACTCCATTGTGCCATCTCTGCTCCAAAGAGCTTGCAATCTAAGTAGACAGTGGAGGTTAAGAGTGAATAAGGGAAACCAATGCACAAAAAAAGTGACTTGCCCAAAGGTCACAGAGCAGGTCAGTGTTAGAGCCAAGACTGGAATCCAGATCTCCTGACTCCCCCTCCAGTTCCCTATCTACTGGACCATGTTACCGCTCTTATTGTAACATGGAAAATCAGCCTTCCTTTCTAGTTAAATGTAGGAGAAAAGAGGATGAGATCAGAGACAAACTCAGTGATCTGATGAAACAGATCAAGAACAAAGAGAAGTTCTATCACTATAAAAGCTGTGTCTACATAGAGACAAAGACTGATATATTCCTATTTGTGGGATTGCTTGTTTTTGAAGTCCTTTTTTATTATTTAAATTACAACTGTGTGTTTGTCTCCAGATGCAGTAAAGTGGGAAGAATGATCCAGATTTAAAACTGCAGATTGCGGCAGGAGTTGATGAAGGAGCTGAATTCACTGGTTAGCAAACTTCTTTTTAAATAAAGATTTGTGTCTTGCATCTATTTAGCTAATATTTATTTCAGGAGCATACTAAATACATGGTTCTAAGTTCATTGAAACAATTTGCCTTTGATGTATTCTATACTTGTAGTATAGTAGTGAGCTTGTTCTCGCACTCTCTCGCTCTCTCCATGTATAAAACTTCTTGCATAAATAGCATATAATTTTAAAATGATTGGGAAGCATTGACATTCAGAGTCTGAAAGATTTATCATTTCAGAATAAAAAGTTTCATGCTGCCAAAATCTAGTTCACAAGTTTTTTTAACCAAACAAGTCACAGGTACCTTTGTGAGGCTAAATGACCAAGTCAGGACTTCCATCCTATTATGGCTTCTAATTTGTCAAGGGATGTGGGTTTTCCCTGAAAACCAAATTTTGCAGTCTGATTGACTGAACCCTATCATGATTTAGCGTAATTCTTGAATGAAAGTCTACAGTTCTCTCCTTTTAACTCTGCTAATGGTTGCCATGTAGACAAGTGAGTGACATATACATTATTCCAAACATCCAAGAAGACTGGATCTGAAGTGGTGGCTTTAGGATTTTACAAAGGACTCCTGGGACATGCTGAAAGGGGAAAGAGTCAAAAGCATGTCCTTAGTGATGGCATTGCCAACAACTGTAGTTTAATGAAAGAAGGTGCTGAAGCCAAAGAATTATTTTTGTCCTTGGCTTCTCTAGGATACCCCATTATCATAGGATTTAAGCACCTAGGAATCCTTAATATAGCTAGATATGCTACCGAACAAAACATCCATGCTGCCAAAAGATATATTTCTGTCTTAGCTTTGAATTTAAATGTATATTTTTGTTGAGGTTTATATTGTGACTAATTAAATAACATAAAAAAGAAGAAATTGGGCTTAATTTTTCAGTATGTGGAGACTTAACTGTACAACTCCTATTCACCTGGAAGCCATGTGGCAAAATCCTCACGTATCATGCTGATGATTCACCCCTTAATTTTCTTTTGAAATGCCATTTATGGGATTTTTTTTATTCAACTCCCCAGCCTTCGCTAATGCAAACAATAACACACACAGAGAATGAGGGCTGAGAACTCTATTCTTATTTGAATGTTTTGAAGCTCACTTTCCCTACTTTAATGAACTGCAAAATACTACATATGCTGGTAAAATGCACTTTGTCTTTTTAAAAAGAAACAAGTGTTCATCATTTGAGTCAACCCATTGATAAACCTTTGATGTTCTTTCCAGCCAGTAAATGTCAAGTCACATACTAAATAAAAGCTACCCCTTTACGTTATAAGTTCAAAATAACCATAGTAGATCTAGGACCAAGCTGCAGAGCTCATTTCAAATGTTATCTGAATCTGGACTTCCACAAAGGTTAGGTATGTTCCAATTCCGTGTCTTGATTCAGATCATTATAAAAAAAAAATAGGTGTGAGCAGTGAAGTACATTTCCTTTCTTTGTAAATTAGCCTGCACATTAGTACTCATTCAGGACTAGCCGCCTGGAAAGGTCAGTATGTAAAGGCTGGCCATAATTTAGTTAAGCAAGAATAAAGAACATGAAATTTATTTTTTCAGTCTTTATGATTATTCTATTCCTCCTGATGTAACTCAAAAATGTATGAATGGATTTTTCTGAAACTGAAGCCCACTCTAGAATGCTTCATCTGAACAAGAGACATATTTACCAAGTTTGAGCAGGTGACATTGGGAAAGAATTCTGAGTGTAACCTTAACTCTATTTTTTGATATTATAGCTTTTTCAATGTTCCCTAACTTTATTGTCCATGTACCCAGTCGTATACCTGGGTCCAACCATGAACTTGGTTTAGGATGTCAGAAACATGTGTTCAGGGAATGCTCCACTTTTCTTTTTTCTCTCATTTTACATTTTTCATTGTTCCCCTCTCTCTTTTATGTACTGATTCCCCAAATTGTGTTTATATTGTTTTCAGTGCACAATCTGATAAGTGACCCCTCTGCACTGTGTGACCACAGCATGAACCCGTGTTAATATACGCTATAAAACTATGCCACATAGGGATATATATGTTCAGACAAACTCTTCAGTTTTTTTCCCCATTTCTGTTCATAGTAGTTTAGTAGAATTATAACAGGGCTTTTGATGCATTATAACTAAGAGAAAGTGTGATTGTAACAGTTTTCCTTTTATTCAGAGCTCATGATGCTAATCTCTTTCAAAAGGTAGTTAATAAACATTTGCAGTTGCCATCTTAAAAGTTAGTGTTCTATCTAAATCAGGGCAGTGGTTCTCAACCAGTGCTCCCTGGGGGGCCACAAGCAGGTTTCAGGGGGGCCTCTAAGCAGAGCCAGCATCAGACTCATTGGGGCCGAGGGCAGAAAGCTGAAGCCCCACTGCATGGGGCTAAAGTCCAGGGCCCTGAGCCCAGCCACCTGGGGCTGGGGCTGAAGCCAAAGCTAGAGCAACTTAGCGTCATGAGGCCCCCTGTGGCATGGGGCCCCGGGCAGTTACCCTGCTTGCTACCCACTAACGCTGGCCCTGGCTTTTATATACAGAAAACCAGTTATTGTGGCACAGGTGGGCCGTGCCATAATAGCATGTTGAGGGGGCCTCAGAAAGAAAAAAATTGAGAACCCCGGAATCTGGGCATGATTCATGTAACCATATTTATGGGTATGAAATAGGGATATGTCCTTTTCTACACGCTTAAGAAAGCAAACCACTTGCCTAAGAAAGTGAGTAGCTTTGGTCTTGGGGAAAAATGGCTCATTTATTAACACCCTCCCCACGTCAACTGATATAGGACAAATTGAGCTTCATACCCTGCATAAAGGTTATAATAACTGTAATAGAAAATGTATTACGGAATGAAGGGAAAAATCCTTCAGATGGTACTTCACGCAGTTATCTTTGAAAATTGACCTCATGGAGGTATATCACCTGGGCTAAAGACCTTAACTGATGCATTCAGGATTCTTCCACACTTGAAAATCTGCTTAAATCCAGATCAGTATTTAATGAGGATGCCTTAAGACAGTAGTGAAATGACTAGGGTGTTTAGTGTTTGCAACCCAAGAAGAGGTTCTCTGATCAAACAAACCAGTTTTCCTTATAATCCCAGGTACTGAGCTATCTGTTGGTTGAACACCTGACTACATGTTGGGGGAAAAGTAGGTTTTTCTATCCAATGTCATTGTCTACCCTCAGCTACATCAGCACAATGGGGATGCATATGTGGGTCTGAAGGAATTTGATAAGATTTATCTGCCCCATCATACACAGATCTCTCCACAAACTTGGATTTGAACACAAGGTTGTCGAAGATGGAAGCCTTTGGGCGAAATTCACACCTGCACAAGATCATGGCCATATACTCCCTCCAACAGTTGCCACAGTGGTGGTCATACAATTTACAGTCCTAAAAGATGGTGTGGTGAATGCACTCCCCAGGGAGACCAAACCCCTCCCAAACTACCCCTGGAGTAGCACAAGTATGAATCACACCTGTCCACGGTTGTGCCCTAACTGGCCTGAAAAGTGGGGCTATAGTGGTGCATAAAGCCTTGTGTAGATCATTTGTACAGGGCAAATTTCACCCTTAGCTATCAGAGATGTTGGGTCAAATTTTCAAAAGTGATTTATGCTTTAGAGATCCTATGTCTCTGGGACTTTAGGCACCTCTGAAAATTTTACCTTAGGTTCATAAGTCACTTAGGTGCTTCTGAACATACCTGTTATCAGGAGTTGGGTGAATGGAGATATTTGTCTAAGTTAGAAATCATTAGGGAAGTCGTTTTTAGATTAAATATGCAAGAACTTTTGGGTTTCATATGCAGAATACTGAGGAAATGTCTTTCCACTATATAAACACTAGAAGTCACGTTTTATGTACTCATTCCACTTACACCTGTCGACCTTTCACATATGCACTTGCAAACAAGTGGTTTGTGCTTTTATAGTAGATGTATGCACTGCTACCCAACCTGCACGTGCAAGTGTTGGGTTTTGCATGTGCAAAATATGAGAGCAAAAGAAATATTGAGGGTGCGTTTTTGGAGGAACTTGAAAATTTGGCCCAGTGGGCTGCGTCTTAAGAACAAAAGGCCTCATTTGGCATTAAAAAGCAAACTAAAGGAAAACATAAAAGATTTGTCTACCAATGATTTGCATCAGGCAAGGACTACAGCCAATGGCAAATTGTGTAAGTTTGAACATAACATTTCAAGGACATTGTACTAGGACAAGGGGCATTATACCGATCAGCATTCTAGAGGCTTTATCCTAGGACAAGGTTTTATTTGGCTGGTAAAGTAACACAATATGTGACCTGGTTTATTTGCTGGTAAACATGATAGAGTGCAAGCAAATAGTTGTTCCAAATTATGAAAGGAGGTATCTATCCGCTTACTCAATATATAGCCTGAATTCGGCACATTCTTTAATTTGACACACAACAGCTGCAAAAGTATATTGTCAAATGAGTGAAGTGCTCTGTTGAGCTACGAACAGTTATGGAACAGACAAAGCCAGTCCAAGCTTCCTCACGCTACCCCAGCAAGCCAGGCCTGAAGGGACTAATGAGGGTAGTCCAAAACCCCATTCAGTTTTCAGCCTCTATGCTGAGAATTGCAACAAAGGTACCAGCTAGCACCAATTGTGATGATGAATTTTGTGCTGAGGCAAGCAGCTGTCCATTAGAAACTGGACTAGGATCGCTAACCTCCACCACCAAGCAACTTTCAGTCACTACCAGCCTGAACTGAGTTTGAATTGATGACCTTGAGAAGAAAGACACTCTCCTTACCAATCTCCTGAGCTATCAAGTTTTTAATATGCCGTATAAAATCAATGTTAAAATGGCATTTATATGATTATTGTTTTTATTAAGTATTATTAATATTAATGATTTTGATACATTTCATTATTAGGGTACATAATGGGTGTAAATTTTTAACAGTGAGATTAATTAATGATTGGAACTACTTACCATGGGTCTTGGTGGATTCTACATCATGGATAATTTTTTAAAATCAAGTCTAAAAGCTCTGCTCTAGGGATTATTTTGGGGAAGTTCTATGGCCTGTGTTATACAGGAGGTCAGACTAGATGATCACAATGATCCCTTGGAACCTATGAAGGAATAGAATTTTTGTGTGTTTTTTTCCCGTAGAGATCTGCACCAGATAGATACATAACGAGAGACAGAGAGTAGATTGCTAATATACCATAAATCAAATACATAGATGTTCATGAAATAACAGAAAAATACAACTGCCAAAATATATGAAACAAATCCCCTCAAAGCTTGTATGTTTTCAAAAAAATTGAAACCTGGAATCCTATTTAGATACTGAAATAAGCATGTCTCTAAAGAACCATATGGAAATGTTGAATATATTGGGGTTAACCAAGAAAAATCAGTAAGAATATGCAACACAGCAATACAAATCACCTGAGGAAAAGTCAATGAAGAAAGCAAATTACATACCCTGCCACTGGAATGACTTTTTGCCCTAAGGAAATCCACAGCAACCATGCTAATGGAAAATTCCAAAGAACGGCAGTTTATAACTCTGCCAAAAAAAATTTTTTTTAAATCAATTTTTAGAAAAAAAAACTTGTTGTTGAGCTGAATGAGTCTTTAAGCCCTCAAAACCCTAACAACAAAACAAACAAAATGGGGTGTGTGTGTATAACAAAGAATTTAAATGAAATAGGAAAGGCTACCAAGTAGATCAAATACTCATGGGGCAAGTAACTGATCAAACAGTGACTATAATAAATCAAAGCCCCTGATCAAAGTCTAATACATCCTCCCTCAAATGAGCCACTGGTAGAAGTAGATAAACATCAAAGTTAAGTACCTTTGCACCAAACAAAAGAGAGTATAAATGAAATATATAGTATATGTACATCAAAGCAGCCTTTGAGAAACACATCACATATTGCTCTTGTTTATGTGTATTACATACAAGGTAGTGAAAATGGAGATGAAACTTGTTCTTTTCTTCCTTTTTTAATGTTTGAATGTGAGTATCAGTAAAATGAGACTGGCAACATTGATTTAAGAAAGACATTTTGCACACAGGTGCTGAGCAAATTCAAGCACAAAGCTCTAATAATACATCTCTGATCTGAGCTGCAAAAGACCTACCACATTACAAACCTTGCACTATGTTGAGCAGAGATGGCCAGTTTTGCTTCATGTGATTTTTTGTTTGTTTGTTTTAATGCTATGTTTTGCACTAGAGACAGTCTTGATGAGACCACCAAGATTTTGTTCTTTTTGACTTCGGGCATATTTCAGCCCAACTTTTAATGAACTCAAAGCTACTCAAATGCATTAGCTTACTGTCTCCTATCAACCCTAGAATCACACTTGTTTTAATCAAAGTGGTGGGGATGGAAGCTGCTAATTAACTGGATCAAAATAGCTTATTATGAGGCCTTGGCTCTATAAAGAAATGAGTTTATGAAGGAATGTATCTACTTCTGAAAAAAATATGCAGACTGTCCCATGAAGGAAAATTCCAGTGGAAGCCCTTAGGTTCTTTTTTTGCAATTAGGTACAATATTCCCTCTTCACTTAGAATGAGAAATACCGCTAGTATCATTTATATTCTCCCCCCTTCCCCTGAGAAACACTATAAGGGCCTCTGCTGTACATGAAAAAGGCACCTAACTTTCTCTTCCTATGACAGTCAGTCTCTGTTCTGTATATTCAGTCACAAATTAGAATTTGTGTTCGGCTCTGTGCTGATGTACAACTGGACTGGAGCATGTATGGGGTTCAATAAGTGCAGATTTTGGTCCTTCATGGTTAAAAGACTAGATCCTGCTCTTGTTTTATAATGGGCTCTATTAGCACCTTAACTCTTTGTAGGCTCTGCATTGACCTGGTCTGTCCTGAAGTTTAACAGACTAGAGCCAGCAGACGAAGACAAGGAGCATCTCAACAGTGGCTTTGTGGTCACAATCCATGGAGCTGATTTATGGGGGTGCTAACTAATACAAACATGCTCTTTTTGTCCTTCCCTGCCTTCTTCCTTGTGGAAGTCATGTGGGACTGGAGAAAACATCTCTGAGGTGACTCAGATGGAGAGTGAAGAGAAAAAGTAGGGGTAGGGAACAAGGTGGTACCCAGTGATTGTGTATGTGGGAAAGTTGGGTGGAAGGTGGGCAGGGGGCATTGCTGTGCCCACTGCCCTTCATTTTCCTGGGGGCTGGGGAAATTCCTCAATCGAGCTGAAAGCTCCATTCTGTACCGGTTGGCCACTATTCCTATTTAACTCATAAGTGTCTATGGACATTTGACTGACAGTCAATTGCAGTGACTTTCCTCCAGCTCCAGAGAGTTGGAGTGGCTCTGTGTGTTCACTCGGTCGTCTTAATCTCCTTTGGTGGCAAAGGGGAAAGGCAGCTTTCAAGGGCCATGTAGTCATTTCACAGCAACCACTGAGTAGGCAAGCCCCCGCAAGCCCCTGTTTCCAGTTGAGCTTTATGGCAATGGAATTTGGCTACTCTGTGGAACTCCAGAGGTCTCTGTTCCATGGAGCACAGAGGAGGCAGAAGAATTTATTCTTATTGCTGTATTTGCTCTCCCTTCCTAGAAGAACAGGGGTTTTTCTCAACTGGTACTGTACACATTTTTTATGCCTGAATGTGTTGAATAAAATAGAATTTTTTATTGATAGGAGACATAAAAATGAACTATGTATAGCTGTGTCTATGTACTTAGATGTTAGTGCTGACCAAACATTTTTGATCAGTATTTTTGTACAAAAACTGCTCTTCAACCAATTAAAACATTTTCACAGAAAAGTACACATAGGGGTGTGTGTGTGTGTAACAGTTCTCAAGGTAGTTTCTTTTAATTTACTGCGAAAAAATGACTCTTTGAACTAAATTACTATCTTTTTAAAATTAATTATAGTTAATTCATCCACCACAAGGCTTATATTAAATGCTTTTTATCTCTTAATTGAGCTTAATTAGTTGAATTAGAATGAGGTTTTGAGATTTGTGTGTGTGTATATATAAACACAAAAACTACATTAAAACAACATTATTGAGGTTGAAAAGTCAAGCGCTCAAAAGTTAGGAAATACCGGAATTAAGGCTACCTTTGCAGCCATAATCTGGCTCCCTTTTGCATATGCATTATGACACAGTATTCAGTGACATAGGGTGACTAGATGTCCTGATTTTATAGGGACAGTTCCGATATTTGGGACTGTGTCTTATGTAGGTGCCGATTACCTCCCACCCCATCCAGATTTTTCACCCTTGCTGTCTGGTCACCCTACAGTGACATGATAATACTATTTTTTCCATAGGACCTCTACCTCATTCAGTGCACAGGATGAATTGTACTCAGTTAATGAGCAGTTATTCAATTTTTTTTTATCCTTCTTGATCTCTATGTGGCCGTTACTTACTGCCTGCTACTCAAACCCTGTTCTGAAGAAAGAATTATTAATTTCCTCATTCTATAGTGATCATCATTATATTATTTGAGTACTTCATAAGGATTAATTAATTAGTTTTCACAACATCCCTGTGGGGGATGATATTCCCATTTTACAGATCAGAGAACTGATGCACAGAGAGATTAAGGTCATTAGGTCCACTAATTTTGGGTGCCCAATTTGAGATGCCTGGGATTACTTAGTACTATAGCAATCTTTATATTCAAGCCCAGCTCCCACTGATTTTACTTGCAGTTTTGAATGCTCAGCTTGGCTTCAAATCAAGCCTGAGGCATCTCAGGTTGAGCTCCCAGAAAATGAGAAACACACAATTAGTGACCACCTCAAAAAAGCTTGGTTTAAATTTAAGTGACTTGATTAACATCACACACAGGAGCTCTGTGGCAGAAGCAGGAATAGAAGCCAGTTTTCCAGGGTAGCATTCAATTGTCTTATCCATGAAAATGTCCTTTCTTCCTGAGGTCCCCTGCCTTATTTATTACAAACCTTCCAGCTTCTGCAACAATGAGGCAGGGGTCCTACAGGGAACAGGTTCTTTCACTACACAACCCTAATTCACCCCCCCAGAGCAAGCCCTCCTGAGGCACTGAATGAGGTGGGGGTCCTGTTGTGGGGGGCATCTGGAGAAACCAGTATGTGATCAGTGTAATATTAGCTCTCATTCCAGGCTCTGGAGGGGGCACAAATTCTTCTGGCTGTCCCCACCCACGCTCCTTGTCCCAATTTCCACTCCTCAGGCTTCTCATCCCAGTCTCCTTGTCCAGCCAGTCCTAGTCTCCCCCTCCCAGGCTCCCTGTTCAAGTTCCATTCTCCACATTGACTCCCCATCTCATTTTCCCAATACCCAGGCCAAGTCTTCTTGAGAAACCAGTCCCAGTATCCTTCCCACACCAGCTCCTTGTCCCCAATCTCCTTGCTCACCCAGTCCCAGTTCCCCCTCCTGGTCCCTTGTTTGAGCTCTCTCTCTCTCCTCTTCCCCTGCATTGTCTCCCAGTCCTAGTCTTCATCTCTGTGCTCCTCATCCAATCTGTCTAGTGCACATGGTCCACTTGGTTCCTTGTCCCAGTCTTTTGCCCGCCCAGTTGCAGTTCTACCCCAGCTACTTTTAAGATTTGCCTCTCCTCCCCCTCAACTCACATTCTCCTCCACACTGGTTCCAAGTCGTAGTCTCCTTGCCTGCCCAGTCCCAGTTCCCCACCTTCCCCCTAGCTTTGATCTCTGTGTCTCCCCATCAGCCAAGTGGCTCCTGGTGCTCCTCATTTCATTCTCTCATTCCAAGTTCCAGCTTACCCTCCCTCCAAGCTCCCAGTTCCAGTCTCCTTGTCCAGTCTTTCCTTGCTGCACCAGCTCCCAATCCTAGCTTCCTTGCCCAACCAGGCCCAGTCCACTTGACAGCCAGTCTGTCTCCCTCCTCCACCTCCCATTCACAGTTTCTCTCTTCTCCCTCCCAATATCACCAGACTCCTTGTCCCAATCTGCTCCTCTCATCTCCCCCAACCATTCTGATACAATCTCATCTGAATCAAGGGGATAAATATCCTCTAACTGCTGCCTGGCCACCAGCAAGGGGGTTATTGAGAGCACAGGAGATGCAGGCTTCATGCTCTTGGTTCTAGTCTAACTTGTTAAATTGGTAGGAAAAGTTCTCTGGGTCCCTGTAGCCCTGGGCTGGAGCATGCTCAGTAGCTCTGTGGGGATAGGCCATGTACAGTCGAGTCAGCAGTAGGAGATGAGAGGAGATAGAGATGGCCACTTGCTCTGTGGGGATGGTGTACGCAGCGTGGTCAGCATTAGGACCTGTGAGAAGAGCATGCCCACAGGATGGTATCTTCAACTTTTTTTCTGTGAAGGTTCTAGTAAGTCTCTGTTGAGAAAGTGTGAATGGCTATTTTTCAAAGGTGTAGAACTTGGCTGAATTTGGGTGGATTTTCATGGGGACAGCACATTCCTCACACAAAGGCCATGCCCCTGACCAATTTTCAAGTCTCTGCTCCAAAATATGTGGGTGCTAGAGCATTTCAAAGAACATTTGCAACATGGGCAAAACAACATATTTTTCCCTAGCTTTGTTCTTGGAAATGACTGACCTGTTTTGGCTGAACTTTTCTAATAATAATAATTATTAATAATAATAATAATAGACAAGCAGCATGGAAAATTTCAATCCAAACTGTTACTTTTGCAAAAGTTTAAGCAACTGAAAACAGGGTTTTATATTGGTGTGCGTGTGTGTGTGCGCGCATCATCTATAATTAAGTTTGTCTGACGTTGCCCATTGCACACGTGTATATATAAATAATAAAATAAACATTGGCATGGCCCAGGAAACCTCTTAGCCATTGCTTAATCATTGCTTTGGATTGTAAATATTTGTTTTGCGTTTGTAAATCTGTCCTTAAGTAGAAAAATAAAGGAAAAAGGTTTGTCCAATTAGGAAGTAATGAAGAGCCATTAAAAAATAACTAGTGCTAAAAAGCAAGAAAGGGAATGCTTGGAAAAGCTGAACATTTACACATACAAATTGGCTTGTCTGGATGCATCCTATGTCATTAAAGGAATTAACTAATACATTTACCTTTGACAATTATTTTAGATAAGTCCTGAGGCCAATTCATGCAACTCTTACTCAACCTAAAGACTGACTGAAGTCCTCTTCAGAAGGTTATTTAAAGGTATGCTCTAATTCACGGGTTCTCAACCATTTTCCTTCTGAGCCCTCCTCCCCCAACATGCTATAAAAAAACTCCGCAGCCCACCTGTGCCACATTTGTTTTTCTGCATATCCAATAGATTAAAAGCCAGGGCCAGTGTTAGGGGGTAGGAAGCAGAGCAATTATCCAGGGCCCCAAGCCAGAGGGGGCCCCACAAAGTTAAGTTGCTTGGGCTTCGGTTTCAGCTCCAGGCGGCTGGGCTTGGGCTTCAGCTGTCTGCCCTTGGCCCCAGCAAGTCTAATGCCAGCCCTGCTCTCTGGTTTATTTTAGCAGACCCCCTAGAACCTGCTCATGGCCCCCCAGGGGCCCCTGGTTGAGAACCATTACACTAATTTATCTCAAGGTTTGCTGGAGTTTTTTCCCCAAAATTATGGTTCAAAGGGTGAGTTGTTAAACGGTTTGAGAAATGAGCAAGCTACAGTCTGAAAAATGGGATACTATAATTTTCTATGAACGATGATAGTAATAAACAGGAAAGCGACTTAGATAAGAAATTTGATTATATGAACTGAAATGCTTTGTAAACTAAATTCTTATTATTATTTTCAGTATTTTTTTCATGAGGCGTCAGGAGCTTTTTAATCTTTAAATTATGGGAAATTGTTTGGTTTTCTGACAGTCTGAAAACCCATTCTGATTGCCTGATCCATTTCTGATTGAATTAGTTGAACTGACATTTTCCAGAAATGAACAAACAAAACATCAATTCTGATTGTGTCAATGCAGACAGTGTTGATAATTCCAGGCCCTGTGCACTGTGGTCAACCTGAACTGTGGCAATATGCCAGCTCTTGTTAGTATCAATCCTCAGTTTTTCCTTTCAAATCACTTGTGCTTTGCAAAAGTGTTCCTGAGTCCTGACTCCATGTACAGCAAATTAAATCAGGATTTTATCCAAAAGTTACATGGCTTAATGTCTGTATAAGTGGACATATTTTTCCTCCATCTTTTCACGGTTCATTGTTTCCATATGGATTTCTTCCTCACCCCAAATAATAGGCTTTTACAGTAGTAGGAGTAGTAATAATAATAAATAATCCGTAGATAGAAGCAGACAAAGGTTTTGCTGTCTTGTGGTAATTGGGACTAGTGTACATTAATAAAAAAGACCTATATACAAAAAGTCACATCTGCAGTAATTAACAATCTAAGGCCTTGTCTGTGTACTGATATTCCAGCAGTTTAACTTTGTTTTTAAACAGATGCAAAACCCTGTGTATACACTCATGTGTCAGTTCAGCTTTTATTGAATAAAGTTGACTCACAAACTTGCACTAGTTTCACTAAAAAAAACATCTTTTTAGTGCAAACTTGTGTGTCAAAAAAGCCCCAATAAGTCTTAGTAATTCTAATAAAAAGAAAATGTCTATTCACATGCAATGTGTGCTGTACGATTCACTGTCTTTCGAAAGCAAACATAGCATGTCCATCAGTACAGTCAAATATTATCATTTCTATAGAAACGGCCCTACAGACGGCAGCTAGGAGCCAGTCATCCAAAGCTGCCTGTGGGTGCAGAGCTCCCCCACTGAAGACTATAGGAGTTCCATGCAGGGAGATTTTGTCCCTTAGAATCTGGCCCAGTATTCCTTGCACACTCAAAGCTCCCATTGGTTACACAGGTATTTATGGGTGCACAAAGAATGCAGGTTTAGGCATTTAGGATTTACCATTCCTTGCTGCTTCCCCACCTGGAGAAGAAGAGTGAAAGATATAGGTGCAAGAGACAGCAGGAAAATGTGGAAAAGGCAGTTGTTTTTCTGTCCCTTTATCCTCTACCCTTCATAAGAATTCTGCTTGTCCCTGTGGGTTAATGATAGCCCTGACCCAGCTGAAGCATCTCAGAGATCCAGGATGCTTGCAGCAAAGGGGCTCCCAGGTGCATGGAGACTACTCTTTCATTGCCACACACTTTTGTGGGTTGTAGTTTCTTTCACCACCTCACATGCATAAGGGAATAGAGCTATGACCTTGACTTACACATGCCCCTCCTTGCCCTTTATGGGACACCAAGTGTGCCCAGGTGAGGAGGGACATAGGATCCCTGTGCTCTCCTGAGAACTGCAGTTGTGCCTGGCCATTAGGTGAACACATAGATTGGGGATGGGGCAGGCTCCTTATACTCTTCCACTCCTCTGCCCTCACTTCCCACTGCACATCTGCGTGAATGCCAATAACTTAATAGGAGTTAGGTACCTAACCTGCTTAGGCACTCTTGTCAATTCCATTAGACTCATATTTGTCTCTCTAGGTGCTGAAATACCTTTGTAAATCTAACCCACAGGCACTTACACTCCAAAGTCTCACTGAAAGTCCGGGAGGAGTCTTTCTCAAGCTCGCCTATTGAAGCTGTTCCACTGTGTATGAAATACTTAAATATTGATTGGAGTAGGGGCTGGAATAGGAGAGAGTGAGATCCAATCTCACCCCCTGAATACCATATAGCTCAGGGCATTCCTAGGAGGTGGAAAATGTGGCTTCAGGTCTCTGTTCTACCTCAGGGACACGGAGGGAATTGAACCTGGGTCTCCTGCCTTCCAGGTAGGCTGAGATTTTGGGTATAAGCGGTAGACACCACCAACAGCTGCTCCGCCTCTGCCTCCATTTTTTGTGAGAAAGGACTGGCCTGGCTTTGGAGCCTAACTCCTGGAAAGCATTCATGGCTGTAAATCCCAAGTGGCGGAACACCTTCTGTAAGATGCCTTATTCCCTTTTGGGGTGCGGCTTAGGTCCCACCTTTCTCCTCAGCGTTTCCTACTGTCGTATAGGCAGCTCCATGCTCAGCATGCTGACTTCTGTGAATCCCATTCTTAGGTTCCTAATTCTTCCCATGCATTGTACAGGGAGCCTAAGAGCCTAATTCAGGACTATGGATTCTCCTAGATGGAAAGGGGCCTAAACGTTAAGTATTGCAACACTGCATCTGAGTCCTGTTTGTGGATCTAGCCCAGGGGTGGGCAAACTTTTTGGCCCGAGGGCTACATTGGGGTTGGGAAACTGGATGGAGGGCTGGGTCTGGAAGGCTTTGCCTCCCCAAGTAGCCTGGCCCCTGCCCCCTATCCACCCCCTGACTGCCCCCCTCAGAACCCCCGACCCATCCAACCCCCCCCCACTCCTTGTCCCCTGACCACTCCCTCCTGGGAACCCCACCCCATATCCCACCCACCCTGCTCCCTGTCCCCTGACTGCCCTGACCCCTATCCACACCCCTGCCCCGAGTCCCACCGGGACTCCCACGCTTATCCAACCCTCCCTGTCCCTTGACCGTCCCTCCCCAGAACCTCCACCCCATCCAACCCCCTCACTCCCTTACCATGCCGCTCAGAGCAGCAGGAGTTCGCAGCCCCACCACCCGGCCGGAGCCAGCCACACCGCTGCACTGCCTGGCAGAAGCTGCAGGCCATAGGACTGACAGTGTGGCGAGCGGAGGCTGCAAGGAAGAGAGGACAGTGGCGGAGGGGCCCAGGACTAGTCTCCTCGGCCGGGAGTTCAAGGGCTGGACAGGACGGTCCTGTGGGCCAGATGTGGCCCGCGGGCCGTAGTTTGCCCACTTCTGATCTAGCCCCTTAATGTCTAAGTATCTTTTGAAAATGGTGCTTAGGCTCCTAAGATATTTTCCATTGTTGTTTGCGGTGTTGTTGTAACTGTATTGGTCCCAGGATATGAGAGACAGAGGGTGGGTGAGGTAATATCTTTTATTGAGCCAACTTCTGTTGGTGAGAGAGACAAGCTTATGAGCTATAGAGAACTCTTTTGCAAGTCTGACCTGAAGGTTGAAACCTGGTTTCTTTCACTAACAGAAATTGGTCCAGTGAAAAATATTACCTCATCCACCTTGTCTCGCTCTTAAGACGGGCATTTTCTAAAAGTTGTCATAGTTTTCATATATTTCTTTAAACAAAATCCCTTCTTGCGAGCCTACATATAAAAAAAATTCTCCTATTCTTTATATGAAAGAATCATGGCTCATTTCTATTTGAGGTTTGTTCATTGATTTGGTGTGTAAAAATGTGATAGTCCTCCTTGACTGTATAAAATAAGATTACTGAGTGGGTAGAGAAAATGAACTCTTACAGATATCTTGCTCTGTGTATTTCTTCAGTCTCATCCTATGACAAAAGAGTTGGTTTCTGCACACTTTTCTGCTGGGGTTAAAGTTTTATAGAGTACCAGTGAATTATTGGTGGAGCCCTTTTGGGGAAATGATAGCTTGAAAGAGAGAGCCTCTAATAAAAGTGGTTTGAACCTACCTTCTTCCCCTCCAGTGTGGTTGTGGTTTGGTCCTGCGGTATAAAGTTTAGTGAAAATACAGCTTTATAACCATTTAATGGCTGAAGTTAGATACAATTTATCTAATATACTGAAAGGGAAAGCCAAATTTCCATATGAATACATTTGAAGTGAATTATTTGCTTATAGACGTGTATTAAGAGTTGGCCCTAAGTGATGGTACCTCATTAAATTGAAGAACTTGGATACTATTATGACTCCTCCAGCTATAATAGGTGGGCTTTTTTGAAGGGGTTGTTTTTCTGTAATCTGCTGCATAACATTTAGAAGCACTTGACAGATGCTCCGGGTATTCTTGCATGTGATCAGGATTGTTGCCTTGCTAAATTTAAAAGAGAGACTGTTGGAAAGCCCTGAGATGTGAGAACAGAAAGATAGTACAAAGGAGACGTGTGCATGTGCTGAGAACTCGGACGAGGCTGCTATGAAATGAATAGTTTCTGGTAACCAGTCATCTGACAATCTCCAGTGTCTGGAAATCAACACTTAGCTACTCTCCCTGTCATCAAAAGAGAAATCTTGGCTCTCTGCTAGTAGTGAGAGAAACACCCAATAATAAAGCACTCAGAATTGTATCCTGAATGTGCCATACTGGAAAACAAAGGCATACTGTTTCTGCTCAGAATCTGTTGTTTGAATATTAATGAACAAATAGGGGCCTATGAGCATGGTGCCTATGAAACCTCTCATATTAGGCAAGCATTAATTTCCCATTATGTGATTTCTGGTTAATGATTAAGTCTCAAATTTGAGTCAATCTTTGTTGCTGGACACTGGCTATGGGTGAACTAGTTAGGGAAATGTACCCTTTGAAGAATGCTTTATGAAGATAGTATAAAAAGTGCTCAGTCTTTCACTTCCTCTTAATTTTTTAAACGTGGTATCATAAAATCATGTGAATTAGAGATGAAAAAGACCTAGGTGATCATCTAGTCAATAGCCCTGACACTGTAGGATTGTTCTTTACGGTATGTTGATATTTCTTTACATTTCTGTAATTCATATTGATGTAAAAAGATATTAATATTGCTTTGTTTTGATTTAGACAGAGTAAAGCAATAGCAGGCTGTAGGAGCCCTCAACATAATTAATAATACAGTCCAACTAACAAAAAATAAGCCCAATTTTCCAGGGCCGCCCAGAGGATTCAGGGGGCCTGGGGTCTTCGGTGGTGGGGAGCCCCCGCCGCCGAAGCGCCGGCGCTTCGGCGGCAGGTCCCAGAGCGGAAGGACCCCCCGTTGCCGAATTGCCGCTGAAGACCCAGAGTGGAAGAAGCCCCGGGGGCCCGGGCCCACGTATGTTTTCCGGGGCCCCCGGAGCGAGTAAAGGACCCCGCTCCAGGGGCCCTGAAAAACTCTCATGGGGGCCCCTTCAGGGCCCGGGTCCTGGGGCAAATTGCCCCATTTGCCTCCCCCTCTGGGCAGCCCTGCAATTTTCTCCACACCACAAAAGCCCTTTTAAGTGAAACCAAATTTTGCCTATCTCAGAACTCCCCAAAAAGAAATCCCCTCAGATAAAGATCCACATTCCCAAGAGAAGTCTCCAGCCTTTCCTGACTACCTGCCCCAATAGATAAGATTTTCAGCTTACTCTAAAAGTCAACACATTTGAGCTTAGTCTGAGCAAACACAGGGAGTGAATTCCATAGTAGGATGGCCCTCCTAAAGCAAAGGAGCGGCAGCTTTCAGTTAGCCAGGTTCTATGTCATTTAGGGTATGTCTACACTGCAGCTGGGAGAGAGCCTCTCACCCCAGGTAGATGGACACACACTGGTGGGGCATTAGCTAGTGAGCTAATAATAGCTGTGTAGATCTTGTGGCTCCAGCAGAGACTTTGGCTAGCCACCTGAGCTCAGACCCAGAGAGTCGAGTGGACTTGCAAGCCTGAGCTGCTCCATGGGCCACAACCATCTACACAGTTACTAACCTTAGCCCCACTAGTGTGAGTCTGTCTACCTGGGCTTGGAGGCTCCCTCCCAGCTGCATGTAGACTTACCCTTGGGGCCTGATCTAACTCCCATTGAAGTTGATTTCAGTGGGAGTTGGAAGACCCATAGGGTTTAATGAGTCAGAACCAACCCTTTGAACTCCACCTGGAAATTAACAGACAGCCAGTGAAGATTTTGGAGTCGTGTGCTCATGGCATGACACACCATTTAACAGGCAAACTGCCACCTTCTGCACTAGCTTCAGTTTTCAAGCTGAATGAAAGTGCTGCCCCACAGGGTATGTCTACAGTGCAATCACAGGGTGTGATTGCGGTTTGTGTAGACTTAGCTGAGCTAACTTTGATCTAGTTGGCTTGGGTGCCAGAGCAGTGAAGTTGCAGCAGCATGTGTTTCAGCACAGGTTGTTCAAACCTGCCTGGAATTCTGGGTAATGAATTACCGGGGCTGGTCCATGATGACTTATGTATTGCTACAGCCTCACTGCTCCAATACCCGAGCTAGCTAAATTAAAGCTAGCATAGGTGTGTCGATGAGCTGCAAGCAATGTAGACATACCCTCAGTCAAGAAAGAGAGTAGATTTGAGTTTAATTTACTAAATTATAAAACTTTTCTTCTAATATGAAAGAAATCTAAATCAAATCAATTTCACTGTTATTAATCAACTGGCTTCAGAGGAGTTACTCTGGATTTTCACTGGGGAAATGGAGAACATAATCTGGCCTTTGGTTTTTAATAAAGCATTATGTTTAATGTCTTGTAAATCCTTCCCAACGTGCTCTATTATAAATTACCATCATAACTGAAAATAGTTTCCTTCAGTGGTTTATTTATGAGGAGTTTGCTGCCTTTTGGTAGACCACAGAAGCAATGAACTGAAGGTACAATGGGTATGTTGGCTATTAAAAGAAACTGGAAGCTTTTTTTCAATTAGGTATTGGTTTAAAGGGGCCCGGCAGTAAAGTTTTCGAGCCCAGTCCTGCTTTTATGGATACAATGGGAGTTTTGCCATTGATGTCAAAAGGAGTGGGATTGGACCCTTTGTTACCTTTAAAATAATCTTTTAGAAAGTGCAGTTTAATAAAGCATGTAGTACAATTCTTATTACTACAGAGGAAACATTAAGAGGCACAAAAATGGCAATGTTAAGAAAGTGCTTGTAAAACTTTTCTCGTTTGTTGCACAGTATGCCACCATTAACAAGTGAAACCAGCTCTAGATGCCAGTCATTATTAAATGCTTTCTTTAGCAAATGGGCTTGAAGACAAGCATAGCCACTCATCTCCTTCTATAATGCTAATGCTTTTGACATATTTTTTGTCGTTCCCATGTAGAACTGTAGCCAGTGCACTCCTTGTAGTTTACTGGCAATTCATAGACCTGAAACTTTATTTTTGTTTTGTGCAAAGGTATTAAAATGTGGGGAGGGGAGTGGGAAGGTTAGGAGAGGATTGTTCAGCATTAGACTTAACTTGAGCTTAATTTTCCTCTTCACCCTGGTCCATTTTGTGTTCTCACACTTTGAAAACAATGAAACTGTCTTTTCAGAGTCGGGAGTTTGAATGAATGAGCCTGAATTCACTCCCATTGAAGTCAGTGACCAAAGTCCAACTGCCTTCATTGGGAGCAAGAGGATGCCCTGAGGAAGCGCATACATATTGTGCCCTCACTCTATAAAATATATCAAAAAGAATCACTGCTCAGCCAAAGTAATAAGAACTGGAGAATATGGTTGACGAGGAAAGGTGAAAGGAATTGAATGTATATAGGTTTTTGTTTGTGAAAGGATGATAGATATTTTCACTTCATGTCAATAGTGACACAAGGAGTAAAGGACTTAGATTATAAGAGGATCCAGTTAATGCCCTGAATTCAATTGTTTGACACAGATTAAAGATGGTATATGGGAAAACAAAGATTGGTCTGGGATGACATAGGCATCTTCCCAGCCCCCACCCCATAGTCTGAAGCAAACTCTGATAAACACAGGTTCATGTTTACTCCACTCTTTATATAGTTCAGGGGGTCTTTGAGCTGGAATTCACCTGCTCCTGGAATTAATAGACAATGGGTTTTCCTCCCCTGGTGGTAGCATGAAAAGGGAGGATTTGAAGTGGGTCATTTGCATTCCCAAGGTACTTCCAAGGAAATCCACTTCACAGGTATTGTTCCAACAACTCCTTTGGAGTTCCTAATACTGTCCTGATATAATACACTACACAATTGCATTCTTAATACTGTGGGCTCCAAAGATGTTAAACTGCTGTGGCGAAAACCTAGTATCTGTTCTTATCAGTTTAATTAGATAAAGTTCATTCAGGATATTGCAAGTTATTGTCAGTCTGTCACAATAGGTTCAGTGCTGATTCAGCTGGAGGAGCGACACCTACTGAATCAATATCAACACTTCTATCAGTATCTTTGGTTTTGCTCGTTGGTGACTCAACCAAATATTGACCAGAACCCATCATTCTTAAGTTATGAAATCTAATTTTAAGCCCCAGGTCTAAGTGGATATGGGTTTATAGTCAAGATATCAGACCTTTTAGGCAGTGTATAATACAGGACATGAAATAGTCTATTTTTGATATATTAAAAGAAATCTTTGAATAGAAAAAAATACAAGACTCATTTAATATCTTTTATTTGGCCCTGACTTAGGGAGGGAAAGGAGGAATCTCCATAGCCATTGTAGAATTCTTTATATTTTCAGATATTAAATCACATCTGTCTCTGATAACATATATTTCACTTCCCCATTTCATAGCCTGGAATTCAGATATTTATACAGAAGATCGCTTTACATTCTGCGGATGTATGTTTACCACAGTACTAATACAGTATTTTCCTCCTGCAAATTACAAGCAGAGAAAATTGCTTCAGATACATTCTTCTTCATGGAAAACCCATTAAATGATGCTTCAGGGCCTTAATCTCAAGATAAAAAATTGTCTTTTCTAAAGGTTAGATGTCAGTAGATTTTCACATCTTAGGAGAACTGAAAGCAAAATCAGCAGGAATAATTTCACTTTATAGGAAACTGGAGAGAGAGAGGATGACCTAAGAACATCTATGCACAAAATATTCTGCATTATTTTGCTAGTTTGGGGAAAAGTAGTGTCTGAGCAAACCTCCAATCCTCTAAACAGAAGCCAAATCTTTGGATCACATCTTCTCCAGTACTTGCTGGACCTCCCTACCCAATCCCTATGGACTGCCCCCCACTCACTATGAAGTCTCATTCTTTCTGCCTTTGGCCTCATAAGATTGGGAACAAGGGTGTTACAGCAGGTTTGGAAGCCCCACTGTTGGCCAGAATACACCACTTACTGTAACTCTCAGTGTGCCAAGACTGAGAGTGTCAACCCCTGAGGCCAGGTGGGAAATCTAGGGTACTGCGGTGATTTCCTTGAATGTTGCAATGCAAACTGCTATCAAGTAGCTGGGATTTCGAGTTTTGTGACTGGTATTCATACCCCTCCTTGGGCACACACTAAGTGGTGAAGTGGTTAAATGTGAGTTAGCATAGGGTTTGGCATTAGAAGGAAGAGGCATGCTAATAGCAATGGATTTTGAGTGTGAGATGGGTTCTGTGTCCACTGGGATCACTTTTGGGTTCCCAAAGGGTGCAAGGATTGAGGGGACGCTGGGCGGGAAGGAAGAAATGAAGTGGTTTCTGCAGGTTCTGAGCTATGGCTAAGCTGTAAATAATCAACCAAAAATGTCATCACTTTTTTTTTAATTTGTCAGTGCCAATTTTAATCACCATACACTATAAATGATCTTTGATCTTCTCGCTTAGTCCATGTAGTATGTCTCTAGCGCAGTTCAGGGGAGTCCTTGTTCCTGTGAGCTAGGGATTGTGCATTTCTGTGACATTTTCAGCGGGCAGCCTCACATCCTATCTAGGAAAATAATCACCTCTTTCTCTGCATTAACATTTTGATATGCAGTATCTCTCTGTGAAGTCAAACTTACTAGATGTAAGGCATAATGCAGCATTCTAGCACAACTAGGCACCTGGATGACATTCATTTTTCTTATGCAACATTCACAGAGAGAAAAATTTGCGGTTACAGATACAGTTCGACAGAAGAGCGTGTGATCAGTGTATAATTAGTTTGCATTTCTTTGTGTTTCTCTTTGAGGCAGGGGAATTGCATAACTTAATTAATGTGAGTAATACTAATTATTTTGGATCTGTCAGTGCACATATGATGAGGAATAATACAGAGACCACTTTGACATAAATATATATTTTTTATTTTTTCCTTTGTCTTTGCCTGAAAAATCTTACTTGAATTCTTATGAAATTGGATGACATGTATAAACCTGTATTCCATAATTGCTTTTTATTGTAATAGCACTTCTAGAAAACACTGAATTGTGCATATTTCTCCGTGGAAAAGTAGTTCAGTCACTTTTCTATTTTTCCTATAAGTTTAATACTATGCTGACAATTCTCCACTGAGACAACAAGATGCAAGTGGTGAGAAACTTCTTTAAAATCCTATGCCTAGGCACATATATGTGTGCATGCTAATGGCCTGATCCTGCACCATTGGATTAATGAGAGTCTTTCCATTTACTTCCATGGAAGTAGGATGAAGTCCTATGAAGTCGTATGGCTAAGGAAATACCACAAAAAATGCCATGACTATTTAGTTGATTTTCTTAAATCACTTTGCTTCACTTTCCATGAACATTGGGACAATTGGGTTTTCTTCACATGACTGCTTGTAGAAAGCAAATTTAAGCTCGCATGTGTGGGTATTCACACTTGGTATATTTTATATGGCATGGGGACAATGTTTGACACAACAGGGTTCTCCGTTCCCCACCAGAAACCTATGCACATAGTCATCTAAACATAGAGTCATACAGAAAAGTTACAATAACATAGAATCCTCACACTTTTGTACACACTAAGCAAGCACAGTAACTTAATGATGTACGGAACAATAATGTACAGAACAACAATGTAAAAAAATATGTGTATATTCAGGTTGGTTTTCTGAGTTAAATCCTGGATTAGGACAGATCTGGACATAGCTAATGCAATCCAAATCTAGATTAAAAAAAAATAAGCAAAAATCCCCCTTTGGGCATTTGCATCTTTTGTTATAAATTATCATTGCTTGACTGCAATTTTTTTCTCTTTGACTGTTGTGTAATATAAAACTGTGCAGATATGGTTTAGGGGTGCCTATGAGTTTTGTGGGAGAGTGAAGCCATCAGGTCTTTCACGAGGTGTTTATTTGTGACTTCTTGTGAACCCCATTCGGCTTTCCAAACTTCATCAGGTTAAATGCATGGGTCCAAAAGGGCTTACGTGACTTCAAGCGGTGGTGAGGGACATAGTTAAAGTCCTGGTGGATGGGAAGTCGTTCATTTTCTACAATCCTCTGGAATTCCCAAAGGGTTGCAGTATCATGGCAACAGCACTGGCAACCAAGGTGTTGGGGTTGACTTGCGGGTTCCAGTGATGCACCACATTGCAGTATTCAGTTGGACATCAACAAGTCGAATATGGCTATTTCTGATCCACATTGGTGCACAATATTCGGCTACAGTACACAAGGGCCACTTCTGATGTCCGTAACACTGATACTGATGCTCCTCAGATTGTGCTTGCCAGTTTCTGGACCAGGTTGACCCTTGTCTTCGTCTTGGCAGCTACCGTCTTCAGAAGGTCATGGAAGGTTAGCATGCGAATCAGCTTTACACCGAGATAGGTAGGAGTGAGGTTGTGTCACACATTGTTGCCACCGAAGGTCACTTTTAGGGTGCGCTTAGCGTTCCTGTTCTCAAGATGGAATGCAGTGACTGTTGTTTTGTGAGGATTTGGCTTGAGCCTCCATTTCCAGAAATATTCCTCCATGAGGAAAATAGGGGGGAAAATTAACTTATAATAAAGACCTTGGTAGAGTTGTTACAAATCCAGCTAGACACACATCCATTTAAAACAAAATATGTAATATATTATTTATTATTTCTTTTGTATTGAATGGGTGTGTTTCTAAATGGATTTGTAACATTGCTCTACTAAAGGCTTTATTATACATTAATAAATTCCTTTTTTTTCCCTATTAGTGGTTTTGTAAACTAGAAGTTTACTTCCTTTGGCCTTTTTTATGAGGTATAATTACAGACCTACTTTTCAGAGACAGCGCTGAATTTTCTCTAAAATCTGCTGCTTTTCAGTTTGATAGTGAATTTTCAAACTGCCAAAACATATATATTCATACGATTAAATGAAATATGATCTATCTATCTATATTTAAAAGAGAGATTAAGGACTCAAACCTATGTGACCTATGTGACCTCTCGTAGTTTTATTGGTGTAAGGACTGCAGGACCTGGGTTTAATTAGCATAAAAATGTTAATTAGGCTATTAGTGTATTAAGAAGTATTTCTAAGAGAAAAATAAAGATTTAAGCATTAAGAAATACAATGTAACCACATTTAAAAGAAACATTAAGGATAACATAAATGCACAGTCAAAAAAGCAAACATAGTCTGTTAATACAAATAAAATAAATAATTAGGGATTAGAGACCAGTTTAGTAAATATGGACTCCAAATGTAGAAAGCTTTCTTGAATTCTGTTATTACTATGTCTTATACTCGTCAAGCCTGTCTCCTCTGTTGAAGCAATGAGAGTCTCCAGGGACATCTTTGGCCAAATTAGTCCATAATCTCTGGTAATATTCTCTCTAGAGGGTCTTATTACTAAATGCTCTTGCATTTAATGGTATATGCAAAATAGATCTGCACTCCCAGGTTTTGCCACATAATAAATGATCAAGAACTATAACTGAACAGAAGTACAGTACCATAAAACCTTGATTATCTGAACCAAAGTTACTAAAATTCTTGCTAATCTGAAATTCATTTACATCCCACAAGGCTTTCTTATCAGCATAACCTCTGCTTTTTGAATGGCTCTTTAATTTAATTAATGGAGATATCCCATCTCCTAGAACTAGAAGGGACCTTGAAAGGTCATCGAGTCCAGCCCCCTGTCTTCACTAGCAGGACCAAGTACTGGTTTTTGCCCCAGATCCCCAAGTGGCCCTCTCAAGGATTGAACTCACAACCCTGGGTTTAGCAGGCCAATGCTCAAACCAATGAGCTATCCCTCCCTCAATCAGGTCCATATCATTTTTGTTGCTGGGGGCCTGGGCAGGAGGGGGAGGGCAGAGAAAAGGCTCAAGAACTGAGGAACAGCAAAAATCTTCGCTCTGCTTGATTGTCAGAGCAGAGGGTGAAAGAGATAGCGAGGAGTTGCTACATTATCAAGGTTCCCATAAAGCTATTGACTGAGGGCTAGAGAGTGGTACCTTTACTCATCTTTGGTAGTACCTTAATCCATGAATAGGCCTATTGACATGAATGGGACTTAACAATGAGTAAGGTGCAGGCCAATGTGAGTACCACCATGTGGCTCTGAGGAAGAACATGTTAGGTAGGGAAGAGAGGAGCTCCTGCCATCCCCCCTGATTTTTCTGTACTTCTCTCCTGTCTCCTCAGCAGCAGTGGCTCCTTTAGAAATCAGAACCCCCAAGATTTTCAGCTAAGCAGTGTCGTGCTACATGTGGATTCATAGTCACCCTTTAGCAGTAATAAGTATTAGGAGCCTGAGTGGATGGTCATGTACATCTAGTTTTAAAATGATTTTTGATAAGCACCTCCAGTCACACTTGCTGTAATAGAGGCCCAGTACAAATTAAGGGCTGCTGGCCCATGAAAGTGATGACGTTTCAAAAGTTACTCCTCCACAGAATGCTGCATTATAGTTGTTCCACAGTTGCAGGGCTGCCCGGGGGGGAGAAGTGCTGCAATTTGTCCCGGGCCCCACAGGGGCCCCCAGGATAATATAGTATTCTATAGTATTGCAACTTTTTTTATGGAAGGGGCCCCCAAAATTGCTTTGCCCCAGGCCCCCTGAATCCTCTGGGGAAGTAGGAATGATACTGAGGTACCACTTCACATGCTGGAAATAAGAGCTGTATTGCTGTCTTTTTCCAGGAAAATTCACATTACTGAATATTCTTAATTCTTCTTATTATTGCTTCCAAGTCAGTACGCTCTTCTACAGATCCATCTGTTTACAGGTCACAAAAGGAACACAGGCATCAACCAGCCTTTCTTTAAATCTCCTTGTAGTGTTAACTGCCTGTGGCAAGGATGATGTCATGATGTACATATGCCAATATTTTAACAAATGTATGAAATGTCATCCTTTTATTTGAACATTAAAGGGCCAGATTTTGAGAAATGGTAGGCTCACAGGATGAAATTCATGAGATTTATACACCACTTAAGTCCCATTTCATTAATCAAATAAGGCTGAAGTGGGACTTGTCATTATTATGTATTATTATTTATTATTATTTACAATGGCCCCTAAGTGTCCCATTGAAATTATGACCTCACTGTATTGGACACTCTACAGACACATAGGGTATGTCTACCCTGCAGCTGAGAGGTGTAATTCACAGCTTGATTAGACGTATATGTGTTAGCTCAATCAGCGGCGTGGTCACAGCATCTCAGGTCAGCTGCTCAAGTACGTATCTAGCATCAGCTGGCCACACTGCTATTTTTAAAGCGTTACCTTGATCATAGCTAGCATGTGTACATTTACCCACGCTAGGAATTATACCTCCTCGCTTCAGTGTAGATGTACCCATAGTAAGAGACAGGCCATGTCCTGCAGTGCGACCAGTCTGAATAGATAAGACATGCAAAAGGTGGGAGAAAAGTCTATAACACACAAGCAGAAGATGGGAAACTTAGGCACTAGGTGATTAAAGAACTTCCCAAGATCACATAGGAAGTCTGGGTAAGAGCAGGGAATTGAATTCAGCCTTCCTGAATCATAGACTATGCCTTAGACACAAGAGGTAAAATCTTCAAAAGCACCCAAGTGATTTAGGAATCTAAATGGGACTTAGACACCTAAGTCATTCGGGCATTTTTGAAAATTTTACCCTAGATCATCCTTCTCTGTAGTAGTCTTGAGCATACAAGCAAATTTCACTTGGATATTGGATAATTGCACTTGCGAATGACCACAGCTGGATGCTTATACATAAAGTTACCCAATCCAAGAAGAGCATTTGTTTTGGTCCTGTTTACAGCCTTTCTGCTTGCACCCCACTTATGTGATTAGGAATTATTGGGCCAATTTCCTGTTTCATTATATACTGTGCAATAAAACATTAAATGGATTGGAAATAATGAATATTCAACTTCCTAGCTATTAATATGCTTGAAAAACCCTCTTTCTGCTCCACGTTTCTCTGAATTTGAATTTGATTTACAAGTTAAGGGTACAATGGGTGTCACTTCTGGTCCATTCAGTCCCCTACTTTCTTACTGAAGTCATATATAGACATGTATAGGCTTGTGTATGATCATATATTTTGTGCATACAGTTAGAGTTCTAGATGGAGAGGACTGTCATGTTGTCGCCTAGGCCAAACCTCCTCCAGCTGCAGGGCTTTTCCCTACAATATATCTCTGAGAACTATGCCCAGCATACATTTAAATGGCTTATGTGATGGGGCTTCCAGCAGCAAGTCTGGTGACATATGAATGTGAACAGACAGCCTGGCATAGCAGAACATATCATATTTTCTATGTGCATATGTAATCAATTCATCAGTTTGTCTTACACGAGAGGGCCATGTTGCGTATTAGCCAGTGGGTTAAACATATGTATAGAAGGGACAGGAGTGATAGTGGCATTGGATGGGGAAGACAGTGCAGTGCCATAATGACGTTCTAGGCCTGGTGTTCACACCCTTTAATTATCTATGGATGGTTATCTCAGTCCTTCATTTCTTCATAGCCATATTTCATTTAACTTTTCATCTTAAATCCTTCCCATCAGATTGTGAATGTTGTTTGATTTAAGGTATTCATATTTGTCTGTAGGTAAGTGCAGGGGAACAGACTGTCCTATTGTGTCAGTACAAAGTGATTTGGACTACAAAGTATAGTCAAATGCTACCTACAGTTTTGAGGCAAGTTTCCACAAGATGTAAGCAAAAACCATATAATCACAAGCATCACAGTCTTAGTCAGTTCTGTAATAGCCTTACTCAGAAAGCAGTCATAACTAGTTCTTGGCTATTTGAGAGTAAAATAGCATGATTGTTCATTTCCTGAGCTGTCACATCTTGTGTTATATATGTTTTTAGTTATACTGGTGTATAGCACCTCCATTGAAATCGGTGACATTACATTGAAGTAAACCCTGTGTTCATGAGAGGGCTATTTCCTATAGATAGTCAAATAAAGCATGAAATTTTGAAGTTCTCTTTCAGTTTTTTTTTAACCCTTTCTCCAGCATTAGTTCAGTGAGAATTTTGCTAGAGAAAGGGCTGAATAAAAATTGAGTAAAGACTTAATGATTTGATCCAAAGATGAACAGTTAGGGGAAAATATTGTCCACTGATACTATGCAAGAAATACTTAAACATTAATGCCTGAAGATCAATATAAATACAACTTGTTGGCCTGGAACTATAACATTAAAAACATTGGGTCTTACAACATTTTATTATGCCACACTTTTTCTAAGCACATCTGAGCTTCAGTTTCCTCATGTCAAAGTGAAAAAGAATTTCTTATTAGTTTTTTGATCTCCACATTGGGAGATTGCACATATTGCTTTCTGCAGTAAAATATTTCACTACTGTACAGGAAACTAACAGTTTGGGTTTGTACAATGGCTTAGCTGCAGTACTGCAGACACTTAACTAGGTAGTTGACTCCTTTATTCCAATGGTCTGACTTGTTTCTCGGTATACTAGTATATCAAATGGTAAAATTAATTAACTTGTCACTATTGATATATCCTTGGACTTTTCTTTTATGTAGAATGGAGGATATATTCTTTCCAAGTAAATTGACCATCCACAGAAGTCTACATTTTTAACATAGACCAGAAGCAGCAAATACGTACTATTCTGCATGGTGTTTACTACCACAAGTAGTGCTATTGACAAATTAAGTTGGCTTCAGTGGAACTACTCATGGTAGTAAGCATTATGTCTGGTACTAAGCCATAATAACAGTACTTCTTGAAATAAGTTATATCATTTGATGAAAAATACAAGAAATAAATTATCAGGTATTAAGGGTTCTCAGAGATGGAGAATTAATATTAAATAATTTATGGTGACATATTAATAAAATTAATCATGTGATTACATATATACTATGGAGGCATGATAGCAGCTCCACAGTTAAGTCTGAGTCTAGCATTTTTGTTCGGAATTTTTGTAACATGTCTGACTTATATCATCTAGACTGACTCCCTGTATAACAAAAGCCATAGAACTTCTCCAACGTAATTCCTAGAGCATGTCTTTTAGAAAAATTTCCAATCTTGATTTAAAAATTTTCAGTGATGTAGAATCCACCATGACTCTTGGAAGTTGCTCCAAGCTTAATTACTTTCACTCTTAAAAATGTACACCTTATTTCCAGTCTGAATTTGTCTAGCTTCTACTTCCAGCTCTTGGATCATGTTCTAACTTTCTCTGCTAGATTGAAGAGCTCATTATTAAATATTTGTTCCCCATGTAGGTACTTACAAACTATAATCAAGTCACCCCTTAACATTCTCTTTGTTAAGCTAAATAGATTGAGTTCCTTGAGGCTATGACATGTTTTCTAATACTTTAATCATCCCCATGGCTCTACCCTGAAGCCTCTCTGATTTGTCAACATCCTTCTTGAATTGTGGTCACCGGAACTGGACTCAGTATTCCAGAAACAGTTGCACTGGTGCCAAATACAGAGGTAAAAATAACTGCTGTACTCCTATTTGAGATTCCCCAACTTATGCAGCTTGGGCATCCCTGCACTCCTTGATGGGAAATATCCCTGAAGTAATATTTGGCTGACTAAGTAGAAATAATATTTGAGCTCTTTTGGTAAATTTCCTATATGATTAACTCATCCCTGGTGATAAGTCACCATGATAGATGTTCATACTGTCCTAGTTAACCTGTCTGCATGGTAATGTAATAATAATTTAATAAATGCAGAGGCAACCCCCTTTTTTTATATGAGCCATTCTGCTGCACATATATGTTTAACAGATATTTCAACCTTTTCCCTTTAAATCCATCTTCATATCAGTGAAGATACTTCAGTTTTGAAAACATGACTTTTATGCCCCAACCTTCAGAAAGACTCCCCCCCCCCCACCTCCAGTCCTCATGTCCACTACTACTTTATTTCAACTCTAAGGAAGAATTGCAACATTTTAGACATAAAACTGAGTCTTTTATTCAGCAGTTCCCCTAACATTCCTGAAAACAGGCCAGGAAGAAAATTTGGACTTGTGAGAAGATCCAAAGAGACTCCAGTGTTTTGCTTGTACTCAAATGCCACTGATTGCTGGCATCAAATGTTTCATGCTTTATATTATCTGCATTTTCTATCGTAACTTGGTCATGGGGATACATGACTGGTATGTTGTTTGTTGCAGCTCATGTTGCCATCAGTTATCATCTATCATTTGCAAAACACACACAGAATCACTGTAACTCTAAATGTTCACATCTAAGATTCCATCATTTAGAATTAAGACCTTTTTGATCTGAAGTTGCGAATACTACTTCTTTTACTGTAGCAGGATATCAGGACGTTGGGAAGTGGAGATGGTTTGAGGAAGAAAATGCAGTGAAACACAGAGATGGCTTTGGGGGATAATACTGTTTTCCTTATTCTAATAATGTTCCTTGTTCAGTGTTAGAGGAAAGTATGTCAGGGTTTTCTTACATAAGAGTCCTATAAGGAAAGGCTTTTTTTGAAACTATGAATGATGGGGAAAGTGGAAGCATGTAGCCAGATAAAGCACAGTAAGGCATGCGTACACTATGATGGGGTGTCATTCCCCTGCTTGTGTACACATTCTCGTGCTAGCTGGTAGCGGCAGTGGACGCATGGCTGAACCATGCCAAGTACATGCCCACTGGTTTCAGGCGGGTTTGTACTTGGCACATGTGTTATGGTAGTATGCTGCTATTTATACTTGCACTGGCTCAGTGAGAACTAGCGTATGTGTGTGTATACGAGCAAAGGAATCATACCCCAGCTCGAAGGGTAGAGGTAGCCTTAGAGTAATCGGATGCAATGCAGTATTAACATAACTGGCTATCAGACAAGCTAATTTATTCTGAAATTACATGCCTATGCATACATAAACAGTAGATAAAGATAAGCAATTTCTCCTATCTTTGATTTGTAATGGGCTTACATGCTGGAAACATTAATGGAATAGTGTACAATGAGATATGAAGAATTAGATGTATAATATGAAGAATTAGGTTTAAATGGCAATTAGATTAATAAAATCTCATGATCACTTCTGTCATTTACTAAAGTTTATGCTTTGCATTTTGAAGAATGTCAAAACCAGGCAACAGCCCTCATTACCGATCGTGTTGAAATAGTGGTGAAAACAAGAGATGGATTTATTACAATCAAAAAGAAAAGAAACAAACAAAAAAAAAACATTTTCTTTGAGGTCAACATTCTTTATCTCTTCTGCTTTTAAGGGATTTGACCCAAAGTCTGTGGGTTTTGTTGTTGTTTTGTGTCTGCCTGTGCATGCCACAGCATTAGAATGCAAAAGTCTCTTTATAATTGGAATATTGAAAACAAATAATTCAGAATTTTTATGCCACTGCTCACTAGATCTAGTTAGAGAGGCAGAGAGAAGTCACAAGTAGCCAACGGCATGAAACAGTGGAATGCCCCCTCCCCCCCATGTGAAAACATAACGAGTCCTAATCAAGTTTCCTTCTAGGGAGGAAACAGAAGTGTGGGGCAAATTTCCCAATCCCCTTTGAGCAAGTGGAGCACTTGCAGTACCTCACTAGTGCACAGGAAAGCAATTAATCATTTAAACAGCACTGCAAAGAGACAAGATTTCAGTAGCTCTGCAGGGGTGAGCTGACGGCCGGGATTAGTGGAGGAGCTAATTTCTTTTCTTTAGATGAATGCAGCTGTTTATTTCTGTATATTTAATATATGTCATAGGTGGCAAGAGGACCGGATAGGCAGCTCACTCAATGATGAGACAAATCATAATAAATTAACAATCATCCAAGAATCATCTATTTCAAACATAAGTCGGTAATATCATAGTAAGACCTTTATTAGTCAAGGGAAATCTTCATCCAGTCCTGCAAACTTCCAATGGATTTGCTGTTGAGCCCTTTGGTGAAGACATTATTATGTTTTGGGTTTCTTGTTTTGTTTGGGTTTTTTGTATGTCAAAACTGCCTTCTTCTTGGTCTGGAATGTCAGGAACTTGGAATTTCATCAAAGAAAGTTTTGACATTTTGAAAACCATACAAGGTTGTTCTGAGGACAATTGCACATTGAAGTGTGTATCTCTTTTTTGGGTTTTGGTTTTGTTTCATCAAAAAAGCAGGCTGTGCTTTTCACTGACATGTCAGAGTGTCTCCTGACTGTACCCATATTGCTAAAAGGACATTCATATTTGACATTTAGATAGGAAGAAATCAGTGAAATATGATCTTATCATGACAGAGCAGTTTAAGGAGTCCCATACTATGGTGGTGCTACAGCAGGAGCTGATAATCAGAAAAAGAGCAGAAAGCTGTTGATAGGCAAACTCATAGAAAATAGCCCTTTATTTCACCTTACAGTTTTGTTCTTTGGTGGGAGAAAAAAAATGCTTCCATTTTTATGAACAGTCTTCTTCCTTGAACAGGCCATGATATGTGTGCTGAGATGTGCCTACTTATAGATTCTTCAATTTCTTTGAACTTTCATATATTGATTTGATCTTTTCAGATGTAGTTTAGTTTATCTCCATCATATCAGTTGCTTCTTACGTGAGGGCCAGAGCTAGGTGGCAAAATGCATTAGTGCCCTACCCCTTTTATCTTTTGAAAGTTGAGATCAATCCTTAATTTTGTTCACAAATGAAAATGAAACAGGTTATTTCAATCACACATATGCACAAATTTGACTTGATTGGCAGTTTCTAGTAGCCTAGAGCTGTGCTAGCAAGCCTGTACAATGACTTTGTGTGTGTGCCTAAAGGCAGTACTATTAGTCCTCTCACTTTAGTAACCAGTACATTTACTCATCAAATTAAGAAATAAAAATAAAATGGCATGCTTTCTATAACTTGGCATTAGATAGATTTGATGCACATTCTGAATTAAATATGCCTTGTAATGCTACATTACATTAGCATCCTACATTAGCTGGCTAAGCATATATTGTAGCCAATATTTTTTTCCAAAGATGGATTTGTATTGTATCACTGGTTGTAAAATGCCAAGACTTTTCTTGGTCAATCTCCCCCTAAAGCTAGTTAGAGTTTTTTACCAATAGGGACTAAGACAGTCTTCGTAATTGGGCAGGGCTAAAACACAGAGATTTATTCCTAAAGAATGTGTTTTCTAGAGCGTTTGTATGACTTCGGAATAATACAGGCCTTTCTAATAAAAAGAGTAGTATCTTATTTATGAAGCCAGCCAGTGCACAAGCCAAAAAGAGCTTGGAGCAAAGTAGGTGTATGTGTGCACTAAAGAACAATAAGTATTCATACCCCACTGCAAAAGTTAGGACAGTTGCAAATTGAAGAGTGCATATGTTAACACTGGCTTGAGTTAGAAACATCTTAGGCTAAGTTGTGCTCTGGATCCCCCTCCCCCCAATCCCCATATGACTTCAATGTAGTTGCAAGATCTTAAAGCAGGGCAGAATTTGACCTTTGGTTATGTAATTCTGTTAGATATTAGCTCCCCTTTACAACAGCCAAACATTCTCAGGAGCATTGTTTCTGAAGGGGAATTAACTTATCAATAATGTAGTTTGGTGGCTAGCGTCACCCTGCTAGTCAGCAGATGTGGGGGGAGCCCCATTTTGCTAGCAGAATCTCTCCCTACCCAATATTTTACTCCAATGAAAGGTCAACATCGGGGTGCACTTGCAGGAATTGAGCCCCAAGTCACTAAACTATCCACCTACACAGTCTAATTGCTAATCGCTGTGTGAAACAAGATTAACTTTAATGTGTAAAGATCCACTTAAACCAGCTTACTGGACACACTGATCAAATGTTCTGCTCACAGGGAAGATGGGCTCCTGTGCTATCCATTTCTGGGACAAGTCTCCAATATAGAGCTTTTTCTAGTTATCAGAGCAAGCACTTGGATACTGTGGAGACAGATGCTGGTACAGAATCCAAAGAATAACAGAGATATTAATAAAATGAGCTTATTAAAAGTGGGGGAAAGGATAATCTAGCGGTTAAGGTGGGTATTAATTCAGAGGGAATATATGGACCCAAAGAGTCAGAGGTGTTAATGTGAGCCTGTCACTGTCCAGTTTTAAATAGTGTTAAACAAGGTTCAGGGTTTCAGCCTGTGTGGTACGATGGCAAACACACCATTAAAACATCTTTTTAACCCTTTATTAAAGATACAGAACAAGGAAAAAAAGTTAAAGCATTTAAAATGTAAAGTATCAAGTAAGATTTTCATTTTGACAAAATCCTTTTTTCCCTTTTCCTTCAGCTGGAGAGTTTTTTATTTTTATTTTTTTAAACCTGTCTGACAATCTGTTAAGATAGTATAAAAGATGGTGACATTTGTCCTTGTGTGAAAAAAAGAAGAAGTTAGTTAAGATGGGCAGGCACAGTCATTGTTGCTGTTGTTGTTACAGCCCAATTCCGTTTTCTAGGAGAAAAAACAAGACAAATACACTCAGAAGGAGAAAGGAAAGAACAGCAAAGAGGAAATGCAATTTTTGGTTTTAGTGTTGACTTTCACTTGCATTTACTGCTGGAAAAACATAGACACTGCACATGGTCTTACCAGCCACTCCAAGATCTGGCAAACTTGTGCCAGCATTGGGCTGTTTAGGGCATTGCTTTTAGTTGCCTCTTTCTTACAGCAGTGTTACACATTGCTGCTCTGAATAACAAGCCCTTAGTCTCTGTGTTATATGTACAATTGGGATACTAGCACTTTCCTATTTCGCAAGGTTGTTTGTAAGGATAAATATGTTAAAGACTGTGAGAGGCTCAGTATGAGTATGTGAGATAGGTAAAGTTACATTGCATGTTCTAATTTCAGAAGAAATAGGATGGCTCTTAAAAGTTTGTTATTGAACACTGTTTTTTAATGCAGTTTTGCGGGTGGGGAGAGAGGCGTTTCTATCAATCTCTTATATCTTTATACAATAAAGAGCTGAGCAGGAAACTGTTGTTGGGACCATGGAGAAAGCTTGGTAAGTGCCTTATTTCATGGTTCTGCTTCCACACGCCACGGACAAAATACAGAGGACAAAACAAATAAACTGGGATTTTCAAAAGCACCTCTGCAATTCGGGTGTCCAAGCTCCCATTTATTTTAATGGGAACTGGGTGTCCAAATTCCATCAATATCAGGCCTAATATTTTTCCATTTAAAAAATGGTAAGCTCCCTCATCACACATCTCGGACGCCCTGGAAAAAATCCTTTAGAGCCTGCTACTGCTCCCATTAAAATCAAAAGGAATTTTGCTGTTGATTTCAATGGAAGAAGACTCTGGATCCTCCTCTAGGCCCTGATTCAACAAGATACTTAAACAAGTACTAACTTTAAGTCTTGCTGAGTTGGGGTCCTAGAACCCAGCCAAGTGCCCAGGACTTTGAACTAAACATGGGAACCGTCTCTGATCACTGCAAAAGGAAGCACTATATTAGCCAATTAGATTAGAGAGTCTTGACATTTATTCCACCTTTCTGTCACTTGACACTAATAACATCAGGTGCTGTGCCGCTCTCCACAGGTCTCCTTACATATTCCATCTGAATGTTTCACTTCCTGTATGTTTTAATATACTTGATCAGGCATAAACCATTCTAGACTGTTATACACGAGGGCATCAGTGCCTTTTTTTGTACAGTTTTATGTCGCACAGCCTGTTGGTCTTTTGATCACTACAGTGGGGTGTTTTGTAATGGGGCGAGGCATGTATGTGCTATTTCTTGCAGAATCTGGGAGGATGTTCATTTTATTTTCACTATTTCATTTTTCTTTGCTACAGAACTGATCTCTTATAAAAGACCAGATCAATTCAAGGGTTAATTCTAAGTCTTAGCCCCAAATGTGTATCTTGAAACATGTAAAGGTATAAATCAGGATCTCAGAGTGATCTGGTGAGTATTATATGCTTAGGTGAAGGTTTTAAATTATGATAGGTATAATTTCCCTACTTGCTGGTTGTCCACGTCAGCTGTAGCGAGACTGGTAATGCTAGTATTCCAGCCCTGTATAAAACCAGGAAATTAAACTAATTTAGGTAAAAAGAAACCACAGATAACCGAAGATTCTCTTCTGAGATCCAGCTCCTCTGCATCACTCAGCTGGCATCAAACGGCTGGACTGCGGCTGAAAATTACCAGCAAAAAATTCCTGTCTCAGAAAGGAACCTCCCTCCTGGTGTATCTGTGCCACTCTCCAGGTCTATATAAGGGTAGGGATAGTTCAGTGGTTGAGCATTGGCCTGCTAAACCCAGGGTTGTGAGTTCAATCCTTGAGGGGGGCCACTTGGGGATCTGGGGCAAAATCAGTACTTGGTCTGCTAGTGAAGGCAGGGGACTAGACTCAATGACCTTCAAGGTCCCTTCCAGTTCTAGGAGATGGGATATCTCCATTAATTAATTAATTATCTCTGCCTTGCCCCTTTCTTGGGATAGGGGCGTGGCAAAGCTCCTTAACAGACATTAAAGGAGTAGTGCAACTTAGAGCAGCCCAGCAGCTGCTCTGGGTCACATCAGGAACAACCTGGCTCTGAGAAACCACTCCCTGTTGCTCAGGCCACCCCTCTGTGCCCACTGGCATTCTAGTGCAGGAGACAATCTGCTCCAATATCTCTATCTTAAATCTGTAACACATTTCTGTCTCATTTTAATTGTCCTTTACTGCATGGCTAGTGTCAGAGACTCCAAAATGCTTTTATCAGCTGACTTGACAAACTACAAACAGTTTGTAGGAAATCACTTTACCCAATACTGAAGTGCAGCCACCTCTGAGGTGAAATGCAGTAGCTGCTTTAACAGCACTTTGCAGTGCCTATAGATCTAATCAAATCATTAATAAGAGATCCTCCTGATTACATTGGATCATGAAGCTATTCTTTAGAGTAATACTTCTAAACCCAACATTTGCTGCATATAAAACCTTCTAAACCCATTCTGTTTGCTTAATATTTTGACAACAGATGAAGAACATGCAGTAGCTTTTGGCTTATGCTTTGTCAAAATGATTGTCAGGGAGCTTAATGAGCTTTATGCCAGACCAATAGCTTTAGTAACATATGTCTCCAGGGGAAAAAAAAAATCTTACTCATGCTGGCTGGCCATATAGTACTTCTCAGCAGGAAAGCAGTATCTCTTTGCTTAGTTTATAAATTTAACCTTTAAATGTTTCAAGCTACCTATTTCAAGCTAGGACTTAATCACCCTTGAATTGAGCCAGTCCATTAAAAAAACTGTTCGGTACTGAAGAAAAATTGGAAGTGGTTTCTAGTGCAAATTGCATGAAGTGAGTAAACTGCCTCTTTTTTTTACTAATTTGAACTGCCTTTTCTTGCATTCGTTAACGAATTCCCTTACATTAGCAGATACTGAAATCAGAATTTTGAAAACTGCCCCTTTAAAATAAAAACTCATGAAAATTCTTTCCTGCTCCTTGCATCTTTCACAAAGAACAATTAGTAGATTACATGGTAACTAATTTCAAGGCAGAACAATTACTCTACAGGTTTGCAATATAGAGTGATGTGCTATGTGGTCACTGTTGTAATTTAAAATGGATTGTTTCCCTGAGATGTAGTAATTGCAGATTAAGTGATTTATAATTTTGTGAGCTACTTGATAATTCTAGAATATTATGAAATCTCCTGGGCATGTAATTACTACAAACCTTTACTTGACTTTACCACATAATATTAGTGTCCTATCTAGTATGATACAACATAGATATTTGAGCCTGATAAAATAAGGTAATGGTGCAGTGGTTACAGAAGAAAACTGCAAGGCATCCAAATAGTAATGTTCTCCCTGCAAAAATAAGCATTTTTAATCCATAACAAATGGAAAGCTACACTAATGGGGTTTTTCCTGACATTTTCTAAGGTTTTGTTTATAAGCATTTATTCTATCTCCCGCTGATTCTTTGTTTTGTAGTAGTTGTTTCACACATGCAATTTAATTCTCCTTCTCCAAACATTGACAGTGTTACAGTCAGTGTGTCAGCAGTTTGAATAGCAATTCTCTCGACGTGGTTGAGTATGCTGGGAGGAGGATGGCACGATTGACACATATTTTAAGCCTTTTTTGTGCCTTAGGATTAGTAAAACATTAACTGGAAAATCTGTTCAAATGAATAGTATGCAGGCTTGCAGCTACACCACTTCATGCTGTGATCATCTCAGCTTTAGGAGCTAAGTGACCTTGGGCTTGTAGATCTGGAGGGCAGATCTATAAGGCCAAACCTAGGTGTTTCATAGTGGTTTTGTGATTCACTAGGTGGCATTCTTCCCTGTGAGTCAGTTCTGAACCAGTGCTCCAGTGAGACTTTTGGGGGCAAAGACAAGACTATCTTTCTGAGGAACCTTAAAACCAAGGTCCTGACTAGTTGTAATTAAGGAACACATGACATTCTTTGTAAGTATGGTGGTTAATGAGAGTTCTGGCCAAATTCCAGCACAGGTCAGTATCAGTTGGCTACATTGTTCTTCTCTCTTTCTCCTATATTGTGAAGTATTGCTGTGTGCCGCTAACCAGTTGTCATGTTTAGATTTCATTCCTTGATGATGTGATTCCCTGTGCATAATTTAAATGTAAGTTTTTATCATGCGCTAGCCTCTTTTACAATGAAAGGTGACCTACAATTTTATTGTTATTTCTATGGCAAGTCTAGTAAGTCTTAAAAGTGTAAATATTTGTCTAAATTAATGTTAAATGCTAAAATACTAAATAAATGGAATGCTATATTATTTTCATTACTTGCTTATGCTGCCTGATAACACTTACTGGGGGGGAGATGGTAGCTGTTTGGTACAACAATACAGGTGTCCCATGAAAGCACTGGATCAGACTCTCCTCTCACAATGAGGTCAATCAGGAGTATCTACTTTGAAATAAAAGGAGATGTGCTGATATAAACATAGAATAGTTGAGAGCAGAATCTATTCTGTCTGTATGTGAATTTTGTATACATTTGTATTTTTCATGTAGCCTGATTAGATATACACACATCCCTGTTTGCTACAACTCAGCCTATCTTCGAAAAATGATTATACAATATAGCCATCAATTTGGAGAGCTTTAACCTGTGCAGAATGCTCAGCTGTATTAAACAATCTACCGCTGTGCTCTGCTTCAATGAACCCTCCTTCTCTTTGGCTCCTGGAAGACTTCTGCAGCTGTGTTGGGGATCTTGTTACTTTGAGCCCCTTGCTTTTCCCTGATTCTTAATTTCCTTTTAGTTCAACTCCAAATGACTCTCATTGCCCCTTTCCCTCCAAGTGACTTACCTGCTGTTCTGACCTCACTGCCTTTCCTCTCCCTCACTCAGTCTGTACGGTCCCATGCTTCTAAATGAATCTGCCTCTCCTGCCATTTTGACCACTTCAGCCAGCCTCTGGGACCTGTTCACCAGCTTCCTGTCTTTCCACATCTAATTAAGGCTGCTTCAAAGCCCTACAGAGTAACAGCCACCTCTGTGGGCTCTGCTCTCATTTCCTCCTATGTGCCATCTGGCTTCTTCTTTACCTGCACCTCCTTTTCCCATTCTGAATTATGCACTCATTAATGCTGCTTTATTGCTTGGGAATACCTTCCATACTTCAGTGTGCCACACATCCTATTTCCTACTTTCTGATTCCTCCATTAAATGGTGTTATGGGTTGTTAGTTGTCTCTCAGTGCCCATAACCAGTCATTTTACCAGCAAAAAGACCAAAAACCAAAACACAAGAAAACATCCAAACTGTCCGTCTTGCAGATAGTCTGGGCTCTAAGAGACAAGATGAGGTCCTTCCTTCTTTCTCCCATGCCATCAGCAGGAATGAAGGCTCTGCAGGCCAAATTAAGACCCGATTGACACCTGGTCAATCCAGTTGCCTTCAGAGGTATAGCTGACTGGAACATAGTAAACAATTCTGCTGATGCATGTGGTAGTCAGCTCAGTCTTTTGTAGGTGGGTTAGCTCTGCAGGCCTAACAGGAACACAAGAAAGTGCAAACCTATGTTTGTCTAAAATTTAAACAGATGTGGTTTTGAATACACACAGGGCACCAATCTGTTGAGTAAGAGTGAGCTATTTCTGCTCAGTCATTTTTCAGGAGTAGAACCATGTTTGAAATCCAGTTCTCCCAGGAATGCTTCCTCTCTTGTTCCTCTCACATCTCTGTGCTTCTCTCTACATCATCCTGCTCCCAAAACTGTCGTGTCTCCTCGTATTGTCTTGAATTGTTTGTCTGGTATATTTTATATTGTAAGTTACCGGGGAGAAGGAACACATCTTACTGTGTGAAGGATTGTGAAAATGTACAGTGCTGTAGAAATGATTTGTAATAATAATTAGTAAAGTTTAATTATGTAAGTGGCATTTATCATTATTAAATTCAGACGAGTTTTGTTTCTTGTCCTTTGTGTTGATAGATTTCTCTGGTAGCAATTGACATACTGCATATTTTAAGAGAGAGGCCTTTAAGGCAAAGCCAGAGGATACTTGACAGACCTGTTATCTTCACAAGAACAAATGCTGTTTGCAAGGAAGATGGGGATGTGGGGAAGAGGGAGGGTGGGAGAGTGCACCCCACACAGCAGCAAATATTTAATTAAAATTGCTGCCTAGGCTGACGAATCATAGCAGCAGCTGCTTAAACAGAGATTTGTCCTTTAAATAACTTCAGTTAAATAAAAGGAGAAAAAAAGGAGTATAGATAGAAAAGCTCAAAGGACATGTGCTGTAACGGGGGAGCCTGGCCTTCATGCCCATGTGGCAATGGCTCTAGCAGTCAATTGCTCCTTTTTTCACCAACTGCCTTCATTCTGTACTGGAAGGCAGGGCCCTGGGCTGCATGCTGCGGTGAACTGCAGGCTGTGTTCTATATTGTGTAATCTTTACAGAAAAATAATCCATTTGTTAAGTCAAGCTTCTGTGAACAACATACTTCCATGGCTATTTATAACTCATCAGCGTTGCCAAAATCTCATGATTTTGTCGTGAGTCTCATGATAATTAATGCTTTCCTTAAAGCCCCAACTCCTGGAATCAAGTGGATTATGTGATGATTTCAGCCTTCATTCTTAAATAAAAAATAAGTTTTTAGCCCTTATGGCTGTGCAGAAAGTTTCAAGATGTCACCCCAGTCCACTTTAAAGGCTCATAAAGCAGAAGGCAAATAGAAAGAACACCAAATCTATTATTTTGTTACATAATCTTATGATTTTAAAGCCAGTCTCATGATTTTTTGGAAGCCTGACTCATGAGTTTTGAACATTTGGGTTGGCAACACTGCTCAATGTAACTGATGCTCAGAGTCTTTCTGGGCCAGACCCTCCAAACTGTTCAACACCTCCTAGAATAATAGAATATCAGAGTTGGAAGGGACCTCAAGAGGTCATCTAGTCCAACCCCCTGCTCAAAGCAGGACCAATTCCCAGCTAAATCATCCCAGCCAGGGCTTTGTCAAACCGGGCCTTAAAAACCTCCAAGGAAGGAGACTCCACCACTTCCCTAGGTAACGCATTTCAGTGTTTCACCACCCTCCTAGTGAAATAGTTTTTCCTGCTATCCAACCTGGACCTCCCCCACTGCAACTTGAATGGAAGTGTATCCATTCCCCTTAACTTCCTTTGAATCCAAATAGAAGAGAGGGTGGTTGGTATTTTACAGAAGGTGGTAATCACTTTGTAGGTTATGTTTTGGGATTAAATTTGCAACCTTGCAGCCTGATGCTTTGAGGAGCTGAGCCCCGGCAGTACCTTTGAAGTCAATAGGAGTCGTTAGCATTCAACATCTCTCAAGTTCAGAGATAAATTAAAGGTCTATTTACCTCAAGGTTTTTTTTTTTTAATCATGTTTTTGTTTTATTCCCTGGCATTAGGGAGGTTCTTTGAATGTCCGATTGTCAGAAACTTGGGGACTTGGGCAGTCGTGGCGCGTGAGTCATGTCTAGGGGTTACAAGAGGAGTCAGATAGACAGGAATCGGTGCCTAGTATCTGAACTGGAGTCAGAGGTCAGGAATCTGAGCCGAAGTTCCCAACTAGAGTCAGGGGCCAGATTTAAGAGTCAGATGTCAGGAATTGGAGCCAGCTTTATGTAACCCACACACCTCCTGGGTGTGTGTTCTGCCTCATCTAGTGGCACTGGGACCACTTAGAGAGAGATTAATGAGTCTACTCTACAGCCTTAGCTAAGAGCCACCTGGCTTTTAGCTCATGCAGTAGAGGCTCATGTATTTCGCTGCAGAGGTCCCAGGTTTGATCCCACACACCGACGATCAGGGGGGGGTCTGACAGCATTACAGTTAGGAGCAGGATTATCGGGAGAGAATCAAGGCAGGGGCAGGGCTAGAAATAAGTAGGCACAAGAGCTATTACAGTGAGGGGCAAATGCTGATCTGGTTTCTGGTGTGCTGACTACTTTCCCACCATTCAGGCAGCCTAATGCAGGCCAGCTGCACTCATAACGTTGCCCAGAGACGGGATCTGCTGCAGGCCCTGATTCTTGATGCTAACAGTGCTCCAGAGTTTTCCCATTTAATCTCCCTCCCTCCATTTCAGTGCACACTGCATATTAAGAACACCATCATGCAAATATAAGCTCCTGGTAACATCCATGTAACTTTAGAATAGGATACAATCTAAGGACTAGATCAGGGATCGGCAACCTTTGGCATGTGGCCTGTCAGGGAAATCCACTGGCAGGCCGGGACGGTTTGTTTACCTGCAGCGTCTGCAGGTTCGGCCAATCGCAGCTCCCACTGGCTGCAGTTCGCCGTCCCAGGCCAATGGGGGTGGCGGGAAGTGGCGGCCAGCACATCCCTCAGCCCGTGCCACTTCCTGCAGCCCCCATTGGTCTGAAACAGCGAACCACAGCCAGTGGGAGCTGCGATCGGCCGAACCTGCAGACGCTGCAGATAAACAAACCGTCCCATCCTGCCAGCGGCTTTCCCTGATGGGCCGCATGCCAAAGGTTGCTGATCCCTGGACTAGATTCAGACTTTTGGAAAAGTCCCGAAGAAGGGGATGTGAAAGCTACACCAACCATGGAGTAGTCCCTGAGTCCCTTCTGAGGGTATGTCTACACTACAAGTGGTATAGTGGCCCAGCTGCCATGCTGCAGCTATGTCACTGTAGTTCAGCAGCGTAGACACTTACTACAACAGTGACGGAGGGGTTTTTTCCATTGCTGTAATAAATCCATCCCCTTGAGAGGCAATAGCTAGGTTGATGGAAGAATTTTTCCATTGACCGGGCAGTGTCTCTGCTGAAGCTTAGGCTGGCTTAACTTTTCACACCCCTGAGTGACCTATCTAGGTCAACTTAAGTTTTAGGTGTAGCCTGACTCTCAATTCCATCCCTGCCTTCTCCTGAGAGCCAAGGGTTTACTGTTGGCCCCTAGCAGCATCAATCCCCCATGCCAACCAGTAGGGGAATAGAGGTAAGGCTCTGTCAAGTCCCCTCCCATTGTTTTCCCTTCCCTACCCATCTGATCCATGCAGCGGGTAAGCAGGTGTGTAGCCCTGTGTATTTCAGAAAGCTTCTAGACTCAATAACTGGGTAGTCTGTATAGTGCATTTGACTTCCTCTTAATCCTTTTTGAGGGCAAGTAGTCTGAGTCAGAATCTAGTAGTAAATTTAATAAATAGCATAAAATACCTTGTCTGTGAATATTCCTATACACACCCATGTATACAGGATAACAGCACCTGAAAACAAATCAGTCACTGAAAACATTTCACTTCCAACTCTTAGTGGAAGGGGGCAAATGAATAGTGATCCAGTCAAATTATTTATTTAGAGACGCAGAACTACGAGCAAGTCCTTTTCCTTTCTCTGAAAGATACTGTGTTCATATTGCATGGAAGTCCACCAGATTTCTTCAGCTTAACTGATTGATATCTTATACAGTACTTTGAGGGCAAAGGCACTAATGCAGAGCAATGTTGGGGGTAGTGGGTAAATCAGAGTAAGTTTTGGAAGACACCTTCATCATTAAAATGTTAAACAAATACAATAAAATAAGCCTAAACAAATAGTTATTACTGCTGATGTTCAGAATTAATTTTCATCTTATCAACTATTCAATTCCCCTGAAAGCCTCGAAACAAAATAGGTCCATTAACACCAGCTATTGAAACAAGATGATGACCTGATAAATTGTAATATTATACTACTTAATATAATATCTCAGACTCTTCCATTAAGATTGTATACACTGTACTCTGCTGAGATGTCTGTTGTACCATAACACTTCCTCGTATACCTCCTCTGAGATCATAATGGCTCTAAAAGAAGATAAATGTGATTTAATAGTGTCATGCACTCCCATTATGTATGGTTATTTTTCTTCCTTATCCTTTATTTTTAAGTTTTAAAGATGTTCCTTGATTTAGAAACAAACCCATAAGCATCTAACTTACAACCACAAGCAAGGAAATGCTAAAGCTGAGAATCCGTCCTTCATTCAGTACAATATTACATGTAGGTATTAAAGATTTCTTACCTAAGAAGTTGAAACCACCTGGGCAAACTTGCCCAAATTCTGCATTTTTTTTACCCAGGGTAAAATTCCTTGTATTTCTGTATATTGCAGCTCCATTGAGATGAATGGGAGATCCACTCATAAAAGAGAACAAAAATCTCGGAGTTGTTCTCTGACATACTATTTGAGGCTGGTGGAAGTGTTGATAGGGAAGGGGCTGCTAGCTTGGGGTTGCTCCTCATTCAGACAAAATTCACTGGGATTAGCCTAAATAAGGAATGAATACGGACTGCAGTATTTGGTTTAATGTGATGTATTTGAAATTTAACTTACACCGTTAAAATATTTTTCATATTATTTATATGGTTAAATGATTAATTTCCACTTGATTTTGTTGAATTAATCCCTCATATCTCTTGTAGCATAAGAAATGATAGAAGCTGGATGGGTTTGACTTATCAGGAAATGCAAGCACTCTAAAACCTCTATGAAGCTGGAAGAGCTAATCTTTCATTACATAGAGATGGGGAAAAAATCAGAGGAAAGAAGTAAATACACAAGACTGTTGTCATGAAACCTTCCATTGTTATGAGTGAGTGAGTGCAGTTTAAATTAGCTCCAGGTGGTGTCTTGGTGGATTTCACTTTCCAGTAACAGCACTACCTTTAGATATAAGAGTAGTATCCGTATAAGCAGAGATTTGTGCCGATTTTTGATGTTAAGGTCTGCTTTATTTTAAGATTTCAGAACTAGAAGCAGCCAGCATTTTCCTCTCAAAATCCTCGGGGAATGTGCTGAGCTTGCTTATAAATATATTTTGTTGGGGGGAGGGAAATGTTGTGAAAGCTACTTTCATATCACAAGACAGTAAATTCAGACTCAAGACTCTGATATAAAAGGCAACAAACAAAACCTGCTGCCACCAGAACAATGCACCTTGCAGATAAGTCTGCCTTCCTGAGTTACATCAAAAACAACGAATATCTAATGGATCACATGGGAATAATAGCTATTTTCTATGGTTTATAGAATTTCATTTGTAATTAAATACCTTTTTCTCCTATAGTCAATGTCATCTAGTTGCAAGTGCAGGGAACTCTCAAATGAACACAAGCCCCATGCTGTGAAAATCACTACACAAAATGGAAACCTCATTGCTGTACAGTGGTTACCACCACTGGAGTCAAATGATTTTCATGGCATCAGAATTGTTTCCATACTGTGAGTTGCTACGTATTTTAAATGGAGAGGTTATGTATTGCACTTTGCTATTTTATTTTTCTCATTTACTACCTGATAAAGTACAATGTTCATCTTGTGATGAACTTACAATAGATAACATATATGCATATGGGAGGAGAAAGTATGCTATTTTAAACCAAACTTTACACTGAATGAACAATTAAATCTGACTCCAATACTGCAAGAAGTTATGCACAGGTATACCCTTTTTACCACAGGCACCAACTTGGTCCTTTCCTGGGGGATGCTTGACTCCTGTTCCACCCCAGGCCCCGCCCAACTCCACTCCTTCCCCAGAGGCCCCACCCTTGCTCTGCCTCTTCCCGCCCCCTCCCCTTCCCACCCCTTCCTCTTCCTGCCCCTGTCCCTGCCCTGCCCCCTCCCCTGAGCACACCCTACCCTCGCTCCTCCCTGCCAGTGCCTCCTGCACATCACTAAACAGCTGATCCGCAGCAGGTGGGAGGTGCTCAGAGGAAAGGGGAGGCATTGACTGGTAGGGCCCACTGGCAGGTGGGAGGCACTGGGGGAGAGGGGGAAGAGCTGATAGAGGGGCAGCCAGTGAGTGCTGAACACTCACCATTTTCCCCTGTGGGTGCTCCAGCCCCAGAGCACCCACAAAGTTGGCACTTACGCTTTTCATTACATTGTGAAGACACTGGAACACTTCATTTCTGTCTGCCTAGTGAGCATCTTGTAGAGTATGGGTCTTAATGGCTAAAACAAACTGGGGGAGCTTAAAACCTGCTCCTCTTACTCATGCACAACTCCAAATAAAGCAGCATGTTACTTCAGTATAATATATTTATTTTTAACCATAGAAAGGTTGCATTGTCATAATTCACTGCAATTAAATGTACTGTATTTTAAAAAGCAGAGAGACTGGGGAGTAGGAGGGGACAATAAGAGAAAATGCCGTTGACAGAAATGTATTTTCCGATCATGACAGTTTGCATCAAGTTCATTTGGTAAAATCTGTTGTTAACCACGTCCGTTGGAAAACAAACTGCAAACTGTTTTTATCTTCTGTGTGCTGTTGACATTCCATCATTTCTAGTCATCATGCCCTGTTGATACTTTACTTTGTATTATACTTCACGGTTGACCTATGAAATAAAATGCTAATCGCTGTTGAAAATTTCAATTAACATAAAACTAGTTTCAGCCAGAAATGTTGTCAGCTCGCTTCCTCGATGTCATATTATAAGTCAAAAAGTAATAGCAAGAGAATAATGGAACACATGTATATTTTTAAAGGCGGAATGTGCTCTCAGTTATACCCACAGAGCTCCAATTAAGGCTGTGTCGGTATCCTGAAGGCACAATCTGACCGACCATTATTTGTAGGCTTGTGAAAAAGCCAGGTGTGACGGGGTTCCTAACGGGATCCCCGGAGTGCAACCTAGGACTGTGGGACCACTGTGCCCCCTTAATCCCCTTAACTGGGCTGTTGGTCTCAGTGCTTTGCTAGTGACAAGCAGCAAACCCCTCCAGGAGCTGTTATCACTCAGCACACCAACATGTGGAGCCCCACACCCAGCTGGATTGCATGAATGCTCCCAGAGCCACTCATGAATCACACAGAAAAAAGCACCAGCCAAATCCCTGCAGCTTCCAGCCTTGTACCTCAGGAATATACCGTCTTGCACTGCTCAAGATGAGCAGTGCAAATTTATTAATTAGTTTACCACTTCATCAATGGAAAATGGATGTACATCAGCCTTTGCAAACCTGTGCAGATTTGCCACACACTTCAGGTAAACTTGCTGGTAAAGATAAACAATAAAAGAAGTTTATTGACTACAAAAGATAGATTTTAAGTGATTATAAATGATAGGCAAAAAGTCAGTGGTTACTAAAATAAAATAAAATATAAGCATGCAGTCTAAATTCTCAATCCTATTAGACTGGGCAACATCTAGATTAAGCAGTTTTTCTCACCCCACTGGATATTGCAGTTCATAGTAAACAGGTTTCACCCTTGAAACCTGGGCCAGTCCCCTCTGTTGGCATCTTCAGAGTGTCCCTGTTGCTTGCACCATAGATGGGGACAGGAGAAAGGCCAAGCATCTGGCCCCTGTGTTCCATTTTATACCCTTAGTCCATGTGCTTGGAGAACAACAGTCCAGGCATTGCTGAGTCCCCAGGCAAGGTTGAGCAATTCCCCTAGCGTGGCCTTATGCAGGTGAGTCATGGTGGACAATGGCTGTTGATGGTCGTTTGATACGCGCCCAGGCGTTAGTTACTTTCCTTGGCATTGTCTCTGGAGAGCTAGTGTCTGGGCACTTCCCAAATCCACAGCATATTTTTGTGACAAGCATAAAACACATTCTCATAACTTCATATGCATTGATGATATACATATTTAGATGCAACAATGGGATTCAGCAGATCATAACCTTTCCCATGATACTTTACATGGCATGATTTATATTCAATATCACATATTTTCTCCTCCCATATGCATATATGTTATCTATTGTAAGTTATATAAATGTGGAATATGGGGGTTACAGGGTGCTCTCCTAAGGTATAGAATGTCACATCAGTTTGATAATATTCCTTTTTAAAAAAATATTGTCCAATCACTTACTGTATTTTTCAAACAAAATTAAAACTCCATGCCTATACATTTAAATCTAATGGGCCAAATTCTTCTCTGGTGAGTTTCACTGATTTCAACAGAGTTACACCAAAAATGAACTTATCTCAATATCTTTAAAACAATGTGATACAACAGATATGCTGTGTATTGTATAATTAATTTACAGCTGAGAATTATATTTGTAATCATGTATATATTTGGCATGGAGTAGTTTTTTTTATAAGAAGTTGTGTAAGTACAGATAAAATGTATATTGTGCCTCCATACTATAATTTAAAATATCTCACAGTTACTATACACTGTGTCTTTATATGAACTGGCTTCAGGTACCATAACATAAATGTTAATCAGATGAATACAAATCAGCTACATACATATCTATCAGAAGCTGCAACAGATACATGGGTCCCATTTACTCAATGGCTCAACTGATTTAAATGGGACTACTTAGTAACTTAAGTTTATGCACATGCTTAAGTACCTTTCTGAATAGGTGTCTCTAATAGCAGCATCAGGGAGAATTTGGCTGCAAAGTATTATTGTGTTTCAGTATAATCTTAATAACTTGGATATCTACCTCAGTGGAGGCACACCTATTTATGCCATTTACCACCTGGCCTCCTGTGTCATAACTAGTGTTACATGAAATATTCACAGTGAACAATATATTTCTCAAATTTTACCATTATTCCTATCTGTGAATATTCCTAATACAGATCCTGATTTCCATGTATTTGTTTATTGTTTGAAATTATTCAGGGAATGTTCTATGGTGACAGGTTTAAGTGAATGGACTGGATGTTGTGACAGACCCAGACCAGTGGGGTACAGGAGTCTGGTAGAGGGCAAATATACTGGCCACTGGATGAACAATGTTCTGTTTCCTGAGTGACCGGAGCAGGGGCTGCCCTAGATCAATCAGGAACCTGCTAGAACCAATTAAGACAGGCAAGCTAATCAAGACACCTGGAGCCAATTAAGAACTTTCTAGAATCAATTATGACAGGCAGGCTAATCAGGACACCTGGTTTAAAAAGGACCTCCCATCGGTGGGGGTGTGTGCAAGGGGCAGGGAGTGAGAAGGTGTGCTGCTGAAGGAGTGAAGAGTTCAAGCGTGATCAGGCTTTAGGAGGAAGATCCTGCAGTGAGGATAAAGAAGGTGCTGGGGAAGGCCATGGGGATGTAGCCCAGGGGGTTGTTGCTGTCACGCAGCTAATACAGGGAATATTGTAGACACTGCTATCCACAGGGCCCTGGGATGGAACCCGGTGTAGAGGATGGGCCTGGGTTCCCCCCATCCCCCCAACTCCTGATCAGACACAGGAGGAGTTGACCTGGTCTGTGAGAAACACCAGCAGAGAGGGTCTAAATTGGAAAAGGATCTGGCCTGTCCCTGACCCACTAGGTGGGATACAGAGACTGTGGGGATTATTCTCTGTTTCCCCCATGCTGGCCAATGATGAGCTTAGCTGAGTGAATGGCAGGTTTGAGCCACTAGTAAAAGTGGCCAAACTGAGGGCTGCCATGAATCTCTGAGGCAAGCAAATCCGCCTATAAGCGCAGGAACCACCAAGGCAGAGGAAGAACTTTGTCACAATGTGTATTGTTTACTGTATGTATAGCTTTTATGAGATGATGCTTCAAACTCAAGCTGTTGTGACTGGACACAGAAAGTCAAATGTTATTCTTCTGATCCATGACAGCGTGAGTGTTACTCTTAGAATTAGGTTTCTAGTGTGAATGTCCATGATTGAAAATTTGACATTTGCTTTCAGTAAATTACATGAAATACATGGTTAAAATGTACTGCTTTGTCAAACATTCCGGTGCCCAACCCCTTGCTCACAAGAATATTCATGGAAAGTAAACATAAAAACGGGGGAATTTATTTAAAATCAGATTGAATGACTACTTATGAATTATTCTTAGCGGTATTGACCCAGATCCAATCATAATACACATAACATTGTTTGGTCAAGAAGACTGGGAGGCCCAAATCAATACTGACTGGTTTTCTTTATAAAATTATCATCTCAGCTGTGATCATGTGTTGCCAGGAATGTTGCCTACTGCTGCAGTTCTTAGGGACACAAAACCCCATTGACTTAAGAGGAGTGAGCAAGCTGAAAATAAGGGGATGATTTCCCACTGAAGAGGTAACTTAAGTTACTGGAAAAATATTCCAAGCCTTTGTCATTTTAAGACCTGATCCAAACCCAATCGAAGTCGATATAAAGAACTGCAGCGGGATTTGGATCAGGCCTGTAAAGAGAAATGAGTTATTTTGGCAAAACCAAAGGTTGTGTGCTCTTTCGGAACATGCACTCCTAGTCGCTAATGAGGACGGGAGACTATGTATTGTCAATTATTGTAAATATGAAAAAACAGTCCATTAGTGACCATTAGAATCCGTGTTTTCTGAGTCATTTCTTTAGTTTTCAATCACCACGGGTGAGTAAAAGGCATGAAAGGCCTTAAAAAATAGGCCCCTTGTAGGTTGTAATTTAGCAGTGCAGTGATTCAGCTCATAGATGTCCCAAACAAATTAAATCACAGAGGCTGTCAGAGGCAATCATAAGGGCAGAACAGTGACCACAGGAAAATATCAACTACTGTAGACAGCTTTTTAGTAGATTGAAAGCATAGGCTGCAGTATACTGTGAGCCTTTAATAAGACTTCATTTTAGGATTATGTGCAATGAAGAGATTTAAATATACAGCTACAAATCACACACATACCCAAACATCTCCATTACATAGTCAATGACTATCATCAAGATATTTATATTTTTTCTCTTAGAGACTTGAGATGAATAGACAGTCGCAAAGTGAAAACTTCAGGAGTGGTATATAACATTATCTGAAGTAACTAATGAACACACTAAAAGGCACTGAATTTGCCATGGTAAAATTATAACTATTTATGGACATAGGCCCAAATTTTCAATCCAGTCTAACCAGGTCTCTGGTTTTGTGCCTGTAGTTTGATTGGCACAATGTTGATTGGCACAGATATCTAAGGCCAAGATGTGCAAAAATGGGTGGTTAATAGGGTTGCCAACTTTCTAATAGTATAAAGTTGAACATCCCTGCCCCGCCTCTTCTCCGAGGTCCTGCCCCTGTTTGCTCCATCCCCCCTCCCTCTGTTGCTCGCTCTCCCCCACCCTCACTTTCACCGGGCTGGGGCAGGGAGTTGAGGTATGGGGAAAGGGACTCTGGCTGGGAGGGCAGGCTCTGGGGTGGGGCCAGGGATGAGGGGCTTGGGGTGCAGGAGGCGGCTGGGGCAGGGAATTGGGATGTTGCGGGGGAGCGAGCTCCAGGAGGGAGTTTGGGTGCAGGAAGGGACTTGGGCTGGGGCAGGGGGTTGAGCTGCGGGAGAGGGTTCGGGGCATGGGGTGCCGGTGGGGCTTATCACGGCTCCTGGGAAGCAGCCACCAGGTCCCTGCAGCCCCTAGATGCATGGGCGGCCAGGAAGGCTCCATGTGCTGCCCTTGCGCCCGCAGGCACTGCCCCTGCAGCTCCCATGGGTTGCAGTTCCCGGCAAATGGAAGCTGTGGAGCTGGCCCCTGGGGTGGGGGCAGTGCACGGCGCCTCCCTGGCTGCCCATGCACCATGGGGCTGCAGCGACCTGGTAGCCACTTCCAGGAGCTGTGTGGAACTAGGGCAGGCAGGGCGCCTGCTTTAACCCTGGACCCCCACTGCACCGCTGACCGGACTTTTAACGGCCCGATCAGCAGTGCCAACCGGAGCTGCTAGGGTCCCTTTTCAACCAGGTGTTCCGGTCGAAAACTGGATTCCTGGCAACCCTAGTGGCTAATGCTAGGATCCTAAGTCGATATTTAGGCACCTCGGTAGATGGCCAGATTTTCAAACGTGCTGGGGCCTTCGTAGCCCCAGTGAAGTCAATGTAAAGCTATTACTTACAAGTAAATGGCTTAAACTGTGTGTGACATTGCACTCTATATGATTTTATAAAAATATGCTAATGAGTGAATATAATGTAACTGGAATATGCTTCATGCAAAAGGTGTCTTGTAAGGTATCATTACAAGGCTTATAATCTACTGAGTGTGGTCATCCTATTTGTATAAATGTATCACTCTTGTATATGAAACTAGAAATATGAAATATAACTCTGAGGGCCTATTGTAATTATGCAAAGTGTGGGCCATTAATGGTGGTTTGGAATCTTGATGGCTCCAATCAACCCAGACAACTGACTGTGGTGGCTGTGTTTGCAGGCAAGTATTCCTGTGAGTCAGGCTGGAAGGAATGAAGGCTTGGGGTCTTACAGTGACATGTGATTATTTCACCTGAACTGGAATCCATCTTTAACCTACTACTTTTCCATTGAGAAGTGCGGGGGTGGGAACCCAGAGGGACAAAGGATTCCCGCCTTATGCAAAAGATATATATAAATGGGTGGAACAGAACAAAGGGGAGAGCCATCATGAAGAATCCCCTGAGCTGGAACAAGAGCTGTACCAGGGGAAAGAATTGTGCCCAGGCCTGGAAGGTGTCCAGTCTGAAGAAAAATCTTACTGAAGCATCTCTAAGGGTGAGATTATCTGTATTGAGTTTGATCAGACATAGACTTGCATGTTTTATTTTATTTTGCTTGGTGACTTACTTTGTTCTGTCTGTTACTACTTGGAACCACTTAAATCCTACTTTCTGTATTTAATAAAATCACTTTTTACTTATTAATTAACTCAGAGTATGTGTTAATACCTGGGTGGGCAAACAGCTGTGCATATCTGTCTATCAGTGTTATAGAGGGCGAACAATATATGAGTTTACCCTGTATAAGATTTATACACGGTAAAACTGATTTATTTAGGGTTTGGACCCCATTGGGAGTTGGGCATCTGAGAGGTAAAAGCAGGAACACTTCTGTAAGCTGCTTTCAGGTAAGCCTACAGCTGTTAGGGGACATGATTCAGACCTGGGTCTGGGTTTGTAGAAGGCTAGTGAGTCTGGCACAACCAGGCAGGGCACTGAAGTCCTAAGCTGACAGGGCAGGAAAGCAGGGACAGAAGTAGTCTTGGCACATCAGGTGGCAGCTCCCAAGGAGGGTTCTGTGATCCAACCCGTCACACCATGCCCTTAAAGCGCGAGAGTAAAAAAAGCAATGTTTGAAAATCAGGCTCATTGAATTTAAAGTGCAGTTCTGCTTTGAAAAGTGACCATAGTAAAATGGCACAAATGGCACAATTAAAGTCTGCATGTGCTGTACAAGGTCAAACTTACCCTTTACATGTGGTTTGACTTTATTGATAACCCATGTAATAATTAATAAAATCTGAGTCATCTCAAAACTCACCACCTTCCATTCCAAATGGAAGGCACATTTTGTGTTTGCCTTTTCTAACAAACGTATATATTTAAAAACAAACAAACAAACAAAAACACTCCAGTGAACATACTTCTCCTTTGGGAGAGAATGAGTGAACAAACAACTCATGATAAACATTAATCCTCTCAATACACTATTGGAAAGTTCTTAGATACTATGGTGACAAGCATCAAGAACCTATATGGAATAAAACTGAATAGAATAGCTTAAGTTTTTTTCTCATAGCTGACTATTTCTAAGGTTTCCTGCATGACTTCCCTCTCTCTGCTAAGAGGCCATTGTGTACAACTCAAGTATCCTGTTGGAGTTAACAAGTCACACTTGCCACAATGCGTCATCAAGAATTTACAGAGTGGTAGGGTAGCTTTGGGGAGAAGATACCGGACAGGGATTTACGAGATCTTTGTTCAGTTCCCACCTCTGCTGCAGACTCCCTCTGTGACTCTGGACATGTCTCTTAATCTGTCTGTGTCTCTGTTTGCCATATGTCAAATGGAGATAGTAATACCTCCTTTCTCTCATTCTTTGTCTATTTGCATTGTAAGCTCTTTGGGGAGGGACCACTCTTAAATGGGAAACTCTCTCATTGACTTAAAAGAGCTTTGGATCAGACCCTAGCAGGGGCTACACCTAAATCCATCTGGAAGCTGAAGCTAGTGAGGAATGTGGCAGCCATCTTTGTAAGCAGTATTTTTTGCTGTAAACATATGGCAGTGTTTTTTTGGGGATCTGCATGGGCTATGTCTTTTGACTGCTGGTAGAGGTTAATGTTAGTTTTGACTTATAAAGCCCCAAATAGCTTAGGACCTCAGAGACCTCTCTCTCTCTCTCTGGCACTCTACTTGAGCTAAGATCAGCAAGGTGACTTGGGCTGGGCTGCCTCTGGCATAAAAGAGAGAAGGTTTCTTAGATAATGCTCTGCAAGCGAGTCCCTTCCTTTGGGAATGCTGTCTCTCCTTGGTCCAAAAGATCCCGAAGTCTGGGTAAGTTGCAAAGCCTGTCTGTTTGAGTGGGCATAGGTGGAGGAAGGGCAAAGGCCTTTGGTTGTGGGATTTCTCTCAGATGGGAATTTGTGGCAAGGGTGAATGTTTTAAGTCATATAGGTCTGGTGAACAGCAATTTAAGGCCAAGATTTTCAAAAGACAATAGTGGTGCCTCAACTTTTTAATGCTGAATTGGACACAACTCGAATTTTCCATTAAGTTCTGAGCATCCACTCTGTGAAAATCAACCCCCTTTATGACATCTCAAACTGGCCATTGAGAATCACTAATCATTTTGGAAAACCTTGGCCTACATAAGGAAATTAAGTTGCCTCCTTCTTTTAATTAAAGCAAATGTTCTGCTCCTCTATACACATCTTCAGTTATATTTATCCACCTTTTGCATATCTTTCCCAGTATTTGTCTAGCTCCTCATTTGTACTTTAAATGCATAAGTTATGAAAGAGCTGGATAAGGAGTTTGCTAGACTGTTAATGTTGATTTACAATAAGTCTTGGAATACTGGGGAAGTGCCAGGAAAAGTGGAGGAAAGCTCGTGTTGTGCCAATACTTAAAGATAGTAAATGGGATGACCTGGGTAATTACAGGCATGCCAGTCTGACATTAATCCCAGGAAATTAATAGAACAGGTGATATGGGACTCGATTAGTAAAGAATTAAAGTGGGTAATATAATTAATAACAATCAATATGGCTTTATGGAAAATAACATTTTGTATGATATTAAAAGTTTGGTTAATAACAGTAATGGTGTTGATGTAATACAGGGGTAGGCAACGTTTGGCACACGGCTCGTCAGGGTAAGCACCCTAGCGGGCCGGGCCAGTTTATTTACCTGCTGACGTGGCAGGTTCGGCTGATCTTGGCCCCCACTGGCCGCGGTTTGCCGTCCCGGGCCAATGGGGGCGTCAGGAAGCCGCGGCCAGCACATCCCTCGCCCGCATCACTTCCCGCCGCCCCCATTGGCCCGGGACGGCGAACCGCGGCCAGTGGGGGCCGCAATCGGCTGAACCTGCCGCCACAGCAGGTAAATAAACTGGCCCGGCCCGCTAGGTTGCCGACCCCTGATGTAATATATCTAGACTTCTGTAAGGCATTTGATTTGGTACCGCATAATATATTGATTAAAGAAATAGAAAGATATAAAATTAACATGGCATACATTACATGGTTTAAAAGCTGGCTAAACAATAGGTTTCAAAATGTAATTCTAAACAGGAAATCATCGTTCAACTGGTGTGTTTCTAATGAGGTCTTGCAGGGATTGGCTCTTGGCCCTAAGCTATTTAACATTTGTATAAATTACCTGAGGAAAAAACATAAAATCATCACTGATAAAGTCTGCAAACAACACAAAAATTGAGGGAATGGTCACTGACACGGAGCAATCTGGTTTGCTTGGTAAGCTGGGTGGAAGCAAACAATATGTTTTATTATGGCTAAATGTAAATGTATAAATCTAGGAAGCAAGAAAGTCGGCCATACTTAGATGGGGTACTCTATCTTGAGAAGCAGTGACTGAAAAAGATTTGGAGGTTGTGGGGATTAGCCAGCTAAACATAAAATCCCAGTGTGATGCAATGACCAAAGCGACTAGTGCAGGGATCGGCAACCTTTGGCACGCGGCCCATCAGGGAAAGCCGCTGGTGGACCGGGACGGTTTGTTTACCTGCAGGTTCGGTTGATCGCAGCTCCCACTGGCCACAGTTCACTGTTTCAGGCCAATGGGGGCTGAGGGAAGCGGTGCGGACCGAGGGACGTGCTGGGCACTGCTTCCTGCAGCCAGCATTGGCCTGAAACGGCAAACCACTGCCAGTGGGAGCTGTGATTGGCTGAAACTGCAGACGCTGCAGGTAAACAAACCGTCCCAGCCGGCCAGCAGCTTTCCCTGATGGGCAGTGTGCCAAAGGTTGCAAATCCCTGGGCTAGTGCAATCCTTGGATTCATAAAGAGGGTGATCTTGTAGGAGTAGAGAGGTTACTTTGCTTATGTATCTGGCACTGGTATAACCATTGCTAGAATACTGTGTCCTATTCTGGTGTCCACAATTCAAAAAGGATGTTCATAAATTGGAGAGAGTTCAGAGAAGAGCTATGAGAATGATTAAAGGATTAGAAAGCATGCCTTATGAAGATAGGCTTAAGGAGCTAAATCTAGTTATAACAAAGAGAAGGTTAAGGGGTGACTTGATTATAATCCATAAGTACCTACATGAAGAAGAAATATTTAATAGTGTGTTCTTCAGTGTAGCAGAAAAAGGTATCCAATGGCTGGAAGTTGAAATTAGACAAATTCAGACTAGAAATAAGGTGTAATTTTTTAACAGAGTAATTAACCATTGAAACAACTTTCCAAGGGTCAGGGTGGATTCTCTATCACTGAAAAATTTTAAATCAAGACTAAATGTTTTTCTAAATGATATAAGTTCTATGAATTAATTTGGGTAAGTTTCTACTGCTTGAACTATGGGAGGTCAGACTAGATGATCAGAATGGTCCCTTCTGGCCTTGGAATTTATGAATTTATAATAAGAAAGGATGGTACAAAAATTTAAAAAATATAGAAAACATAAGAACTTTATATATTCTAAATCTATTGTGCTGATTTTGTTAAATCTAAAAAAAATGTTGTTTGGGTAATTATTCTGAAAACTACTATGATGTAGGCGGAGATAGATGGAGTTTATAGGGCCACCTGGCAAAACAGTTTTCTGATGGTTAAGTCATGCATTGACTCTACGTGAGAAATCTAGTGAGACATCAGTGGCCACAAGAAAAAAAAAATTCCCTTAAATACTTAATTCCAGGAATGACAGAAAGGATCCTTGGCGCTTATGGAAATATGTTCTCTGCCTCACACATTGGACTATATTTCTAATTTAGAGGAATATTTTAACCTCCATAAGAATTTACACCATGAATTGTTTTCAGAAGACTGGCAATATCCAAAATAGGCATTGGATATAGTGTCAAGTGAAGGTTATTTTTCCCTAGCATTGATATTGGATGTCTAAAAGCTTTCAGGTGAAATGGTCCCTATGATATTGACAGTTGAAGAAAGAGTCAGCATGGAGCTCACCTTCCGCCCTTGCCAAGTGTTTTTTTTTTTTTTTAATATTGTAGCTACAGAATACAGTAAAATCCTTCCAGCTGTTGCATTACAATGCAGCCAGTGCTTCACTAGCATAAATCTCTCTTGCTCTCTCTCTCTCAGCTAATGGGAGCTCACAGGTGAACACATGACTTCTCACCTGCTCACTGCATGGAAAAATGCCAGCTTAATGACCTACACATGCTCAATGGAATTCTCTTTTCCAAAAGGCCCAATCCCCCATAAGGGTCATTATCAGTAGAGTTAAACTCTGTGTGTCCCCCTGAATCATGGTCTTTAAATATACTTGTTCCAAGCAGCTAGTGCGTGAACCAGTGAGGGGAAAATCTTGCCCAGTGTAAATATCCAAACTTCTTGACTTATTGAAATTATCCAAACCACTCGGATTGTCTTCAAGACCTGATTCATCCCAGGGGCGGCTCTATGTATTTTGCCGCCCCAAGCACGGCAGTGAGGCGGCTTTCGGGAGGTCCGCCAGTCCCATGCCTTCAGGGTACCCGCCGCCGAATTGCCGCCGAAGTCGTGGGACCGGCGGACCTCCTGCAGGCATGCCACCGAAGGCAGCCTGACTGCCGCCCCCACAGCGACCAGCAGGCCGCCCGCCGCCATTTGCTGCCCCAGGCACGCGCTTGGTGCGCTGGTGCCTGGAGCCGCCCCTGGATCATCCCTCACCCTGCCACCTTCCATACAACAGACTTCTTCCAAGAGGCCTTTTTTCCCTCCTCCCCCAGCCTGTTCACCAAACATGACCCATTCCCCCTGTTATTAGTTTTCAGCTAACCTCAGGCCAGGAATCATGCACAGAAGGGGCAAACATGATTGGGGAAGGACCAACATTGTATTGTGTGTGGCAGAGATCAGTTGAGAGGCAGAACAAGTCGCAGTGCAAAGTGCAGGGAGTGTGGAGCAATTAGTCCATTTTGATGGGTGGAGTGGAGCAGAAAGATACTTCAGGCACTTCATGAGGGGAATTGTGGAGGGAATTGAGGCAGAGGAGCTCTTTTGTTAAAGCGAGGAATAGAACAAGAGCTAGAAGGCTGGGGCAGGGGTGACTCTGTTTGAGGATGCAAGCCGTGGAGAGGGAACATTTGTCCTTAATTCACTCTAAGAGGTTGTTCAAATCTAGTGTGCTTTGGGACTATTTTCCTTAAGCACGTGAGATTTGAGTTAAATGGTAGTCAGTGCCCTTTAGAGGGGATCCCAAAATTGGTGGGGGTCACAAAGAGATACTCAAAAGATACAAGAAGGAGACTATATATAAAAACGTCTTCTAAAACTAGCCACAGAGTGGGCAGGATATGTGTATGATTTCCCAGCACAGCTGTGCCACTGTATTTGACATAACTGAAATTCAGCACTAGTTTTCTTTTGAGCAGAGAATGCTACTGTTTTGTGATTTGGACAAATATTAGCTGAAGCAGCATTTTTATCTCTTCTGACTATGGTCGTGCAGGAGCGCCACCAGCTTTTCTGCCGCCCTAGGCGGTGGAAGGTCCCGCCCTGAAATGCCGCCCCCCACAGAGGCAGCGGAAGGTCCCACCACCGAAATACTGCCACGGTCGCCGCCCCCCAAATTGTAGTGCCCTAGGCAACCGCCTAGGTCACCTAATGGGTTGCGCCGGCCCTGTGGTTGTGTCTAAGAAAGAGCAACAGTAGCTCATTAAGTCCCTGTGGCATATAGTCCTTTATCTTTCCACTCCCATCTCATATCTGGGGCCATGCCTGAAGGCGGTACTTTCTAATTACTGATGACTTTTATGTATAAACCTTTTAACATATAAGTTACTGGTAAATTAAATCTGAACCTAGCTAACAAAAAGGTCATCTCTGAAATTAACCATTACTAGGCTTTGGGAGTCCAGTAGTTTCATTAATATTTGCTGTACTGTACAGAACTTACTCAGAGATGGAAACTTAAATATTTTAAGAGGAAACAAAATTGCTGGGCTGATGATTGATTTAGCTGTACAATATAATTTCACTTGGTAGCTGTAGAGCAGTAATCTGAGTTTTTTTGGCTGTCACTCTGTTAGTATTTATGAACTATTTTAATACAGTAATTACATGTAGTGAAAATTACTCCCTAGGTTTAGGAGACAAATGGAAATTTAATATTTTCTCTCTTATTTGATTGCCCAATATTTTTACTACATGCTTTTGGAAAGGGTTATACACAATACAGGAATCTGACACTGCATGGTTCCTTAATAAAACTGGTATGTTGAAAGATTTGTTCATTGTAAGTAAAGGACATCTCATTAAATAAACAAATGAGCTGTCCTTAAAGCAATGAGTATTTACTATTAACTGAACAGCATAATAAATAATGAATTGCAGGTAAGGAACTATGGATAATTATCTGAAGTGAATTCAAATGATCTGCTTTAAGCCTTGGGCAGAGAAAAGAGAAAATAAAGAGAGATACAGAGAAGAGGCTAAGGCCTAGAATATATATAATTCATATACAGAGCAGTCATTATTGTATTTTGTTGTGAAGAAAAGTAGCTTTAGTGGGTTTAGCCCTTTAGTCTGTGGTAACGCAATGGGTTCCTCTTCCTCCAAGTCAGCCCCTTCAGTGCAGACTCCTGAATAAAACTCATCACAGGGAAAAAGGGCAGCATGATACCACTTTCACAAAAACATATTTCCAAGGCAAGCACTTTGGGGCTGCTCTAGCTACCAGCTTGGTGAATTGAACTGTTAATTTTACCAAGTCCTAGATTTTGCAAATCCCTGTTTAGCACATAGCAGACAGCATGAGATGAGTACTTTGGCACAAGAATGACCAAAACCTTGCACATAGCTGCCAGGTTTTGTGCAGCTATATGTGTGATATGTTATGCAAATTATTTAATGAGCTAATCTGCACATTTACAAATAATTTGCATATGACACAAACTTCTGCCCCAAGTTAATGTGTGGGTCAGACATGGTGGTGGTAAGCTGGAGAGTTTCTATGGGTGTTCTCTGACCTGGAGGTTTTCAGGGATTGCTAGATTAGGTGGATGGATGCTGGAGTGTTGGGGTTGGTGGATGCTAGAAGGTAGGTGGAAGGGGCTGATGATATCTAGCTTAGCTGTGGGCCTGAGACATGACAGGGCTGCCTACTGCATGACTTCCATGCAAATTGCCTAATACTTGGCAGCCTGGTCTACTTGTCAGCTTTAGTAAGGTGAATCATTTGCTCCCTCGTTGAGCAGACATATGTCCTAACCTCCCGGCTTGACCACTATCTTACTGTTCGGAGCTCAGTGCAGAATGGGAACTGGCAAAGAAGGAGAAGGGCATGTCTGAGAAGACATGCTTTTAAGAGCTAGCCCTGTCACACTGAGGTACTTAGCTCTTGATCCTTTCTTAGACTTGACACTTGCTACTGTGCAAGAGTGGCTGCAAATAGGCAGCTGAACAGAGTCCAATTCTTCACCCCTAAGGAGTACTTCACCCAGGGCTAGGTCATCGCTTTGAAATCTGCCTTAAGCAAGGGGCCTGTACCAAAATTGCTTTGCCCCAGGAGCAGCCCTGGAAGCCTACTGTTACTTGGAGAATCACAACCTGCCTCCCAGTCTTCCCTCGCCTGCTCTGGGGAAGAAGTAACCTGTTCTAGGCCTGTACCATGTCGGCTCCGGTACATGAGCCAGCACACTGGAGAGGTGATGGAGCCAAGGCTGTGTCCATTCCTAAGCTCCTCTGATCCCTCTCCAGCCAACCTGTGCAGGGATGTGAGGAAGTGGCATTGTTACATCTCCTTCCCTGCACCCTTTGGTGTGGGTAGCTCCCCTGGAAAAGTGTCAGGGGACACTCTATGCTCCTTTACTTCATAGAATATCAGGGTTGGAAGGGACATCAGGAGGGCATCTAATCCAACCCCCTGCTCAAAGCAGGACCAATCCCCAGACAGATTTTTTACCCCAGTTCCCGAAATGGTCCCCTCAAGGATTTATCTCACAACCCTGGGTTTAGCAGGCCAATGCTCAAACCATTGAGCTATCCCTCCCCCTTGTGTGGGTGTAGTGACAGTCTAGCCTAGTGTACTTCTTCCTATATGTGAAGGTGTGATAAGCCTTGAGAATCCGACACACTCCCAAACCTAAATCAGAATTGGGTTTACAAGGATGGGAAGCAGTTTGGTCATAATAGTTCTATAGAAACCACACACAGCACAACTAAAATAATGTCACTGTTACTCTGCCTGTTGATGTGTTACACTTATTGTCTCTCGAGTATCTTGCCAGATACTTATCAGTAGGTAAATACTCTTGAAAGATGCTGTTGTTTAATTCACATCTCAGCTGGGTTTTACCTCATAAAACAAAACAAAAAAACAAAAATGACAATGGGATCAACACAGCTGCAATTGGCTATTGCCTCAAGAAAATATAGCATCATCCATCTCAATGTGTTTACTAGTTCCCAGTGCTGGTGCAGGCAGCATTCTGCATTAGTATTCAAAACAGGGGAAGAGAGAAAGAGAGAACTAGACGAACCAACTAATTATCGTGGTCTGCAGAGACAAGTCATGTGATAAAAGATCATGTCTCCACTCTAAACATTTCTGTCTCTCTATAAAAAGTAGTATGGGTGTGCTAATGGACTAGGTAACAGAAGCCACCTAAACCTTAGCATCTTCCTTGGATTTAACCTGAAACTGGATTAGATTTGATACAGTTCTGATAAAGGGACACCTCCTTTCCATGTCTCCCTCCCAACATGCTACCTCAGTATGCTTCTGCAACTCTGGCTCCCTCTACTTTGAATTTTCTCCCAGATGTCAACGAGTTTGTCAGTATGGATACTGGACCTTGAGAACACTATATGCAAAAGTTGGGCTTTGTTACCAGTAACATACAACTGGCAAGCAACTCTCTGGTCAGATGTTTGTGAGCATTGTGACAAAGTCATTCCGAAGAGCTACCATGGAGTGGTGGAAGGCAGATATATCAGCCCTAGAATGGTGAAGGCCCTTTTCCTAGGGTTACCATACGTCCGGATTTTCCCGGACATGTCCGGCTTTTGGGGGCTCAAATCCCCGTCCGGGGGGAAATCCCCAAAAGCCGGGCATGTCCGGGAAAATCGGGAGGCTCGGCCGGGGCCTCTTTGTCCGGGGCCGGGGGCATGGTGCAGGGGGCCGGGCTGGGCGCGGGGCCGGGAGCCGGGGGGCGCGGTGCCGGTCCGGGCCCGCGGAGCCGGGTCAGGGAGCCGGGCCGGGCCCGCGGAGCCGGGCACTGGGCCGGGGTCGGGGTGTGCGCCGGGCCCGCGGGGCTGGGAGCCGGGGGGTGCGCCGGGCCGGGAGCCCGGGTCGGGGAGCCGGGGGGTGCGCCGGGGTCGGGGAGCCGGGGAGTGGGTCGGGGAGCCCGGGAGGGGGCCGGGGTCGGGGAGCCGGGGTCGGGGAGCCGGGGCGTGCGCCGGGGCCGGGGAGCCGGGGCGTGCGCCGGGGCCGGGGAGCCGGGGCGTGCGCCGGGGTCGGGGAGCCGGGGGGTGCGCCGGGGTCGGGGAGCCGGGGCATGCGCCGGGGTCGGGGAGCCGGGGTCGGGGAGCCGGGGCATGCGCCGGGGTCGGGGAGCCGGGGCCGGGGAGCCGGGGCCGGGGAGCCGGGGCCGGGGAGCCGGGCTGGGAGCCGGGGCCGGGGAGCCGGGGCGTGCGCCGGGGTCCGGGAGCCGGGGCGTGCGCCGGGGTCCGGGAGCTGGGGAGCCGGGGGGGGCGCCGGGCCGGGAGCCGGGGTCGGGGAGCCGGGGGGTGCGCCGGGCCCGCGGGGCTGGGAGCCGGGGGGTGGTCGGTCGGGGCCGGCACCCCAGGGCCCGAGCCGACCCAGGCTGGAGTCGTGGGGGGACCAGCCTGGGCCGCGCCTCCTCCCCCTCCCCCCCCCTTACCTGCTTCAGGCTTCCCGCGAATTAAATGTTCGCGGGAAGCAGGGGAGGGGGCGGAGACTTTGGGAGGGGGCGGAGTTGGGGCGGGGCGTGGGCGGGGCTGGGGGCGGGGCCGGGCCCCCGGGGAGTGTCCTCCATTTGGAGGCACAAAATATGGTAACCCTACCTTTTCCTCATGAGCTGAAAAGAAGTTACCTCAATTAAGGGCTGTCTGTGACCTTCCCCCCCAGACCCCCCACTTCTGGTGTGTGAGAGAGGGAGGAGAAACGAGAGAGAAGCTGTAGAAGGGCTAGTGGCAGCTGGGAGAAAAGGCTTCTCCTGGGTGGAAGGCTGCTTTCCTCCCTATGGGGGGAATCAACGGAGCTAATGGACAGTTTGGGGGAGGACTGGAATCCGAGGCCTGCATAAGAAGGCAACACCCCAAAGAGGGGGCAAGGAAAGATATTTCTTTTTTGTGTTATGAACATGCTTCTTTTTGTTTGGCCGAAGAGTACTCTGTGGGCCTACCCCAGGCCAACCTTGTAAGTATTGAAAAATAAACCTGAGTGAGGAATAAAAACTCTCTAAGTGGGACTGATTTACTTCAGCCCCTTCGCCCCTATCGCTAAGTCCCATGAGGCGAAGGAGGTGCCTTGTCAAAGTGTAAACTGCAGTTCTTCTGACCACCAAAGTTGCATTCAGGGCATACATTCGTTATAAATAGCACTGATAAAAGTCTTGATTTATTGCCTGTAAGCACAAGTCAGACAACAATGAGAAGGGCGGTCAACAGAGGAGAACCTGACACTGCATAAATAAGTGTTGGGCAGCCATCGAGTGACTGTCACCTAAGAAAGGACTATGTACCTTGTATATACAGGATATATAATGATGTGGTGAGGTATAAAAGGGCTGATTGTGATCGCACTGATTGTCTGGTGACTGTTACTTACAGATGGTAAACCTGGAATTGGTAAAGCCTTCATGCTTCACACCAGCACTTGTTCTATTGGCACCATGCAAGGTCCAAGAGGATAATCTATATAGAAAATTCTAGGTTTTTTTCTTTTTTCTTTAAATGCATCTCTTTCCTTCACCAGTAAAGACAGGCACCCTTACTACAGCAAGTCCAACTGTAGTCGCAAGTGTAAGTGAAGAGCAACTCATTTGAAGTCAAAGGAATTACACCGGTGTAAAACCAGTGTAAGTGAGATGAAAACAAGAAATAACACATTTATTACACCTCTAAAATATAGCTAAAATAACTTTCTGTGCATAAAAGTGTCAAACTTCAGCATTCAACATTTTTGAGCCTTCCAGGCCTAAAGACTGGTGCTGTTGGTCCTAATGGAAAGATGGGAATCTTCTCTTTCCACTGATTTAAAGATTCCATTCCTAGCTGTAATGGACAATGAACGATCAGATCTTACAGCTGCTAACAGAAGACTTAATATTGTTCATGCTGAATAGAACTCAGTCAAAATCTCTACTTTCCACCTGGCTTTCAGTCAGAACCTTACAAAGCTGCTGAATTCAGCACAATTCCTACCCTGTTATAAACCAATGGCTTATGACATCTGTCCACAAGTGTTGCAGGTCAGTCAGATATTCCCCTTTTCCCTCTTGGGCTCTTTAAGGCTGGCTGGTTGGCTTTCTTCACTATTGTCTCTCTTTGGGTAAGGGAGGAAACAGATTGTCAGATTCTTCCACACAGAGGAAACCTCTCTTTCCTGCCATTTGGCAGTCAGCTGCTGCTGGTCCCTGAGCTGGCTTTTACCTCATTCTTGATCATTTCTTGCCTGAAAGTTGTCCTGTCTGGCATGTAGTGGTGATTGGTACCCTATAAATACCGCAGATAGAGATACATAGATAGCTAAAAAACAGATCAGCCTTGTGCTGGTTAATATTTATCTGAGATACCACAAGCACTATTGACAATCAGAATTTTCCATACACCTACATTTTCAGAATGGTCTCTTTTTACTCCTCTGTGAGTAGCAGTTAAATGCTAATTAGAGATGAAAATTTTCTCCTTTTGGCAGACTCCTGACATTTTTGTCTTGTAAGGTATTGCCCTAAGATGGATAATGGGGGGTGTAAAGCTTGCATATAGTAGTATTGGGATTATGGAAGAAACACAAAGGTTTCATAGGATGGTCCTTAGTAGTGAATCAAATTTGTTTAAATGCCCTGTTTTAAGCATAAATGAAAGATAAAGAACATATGAGATTTATGAATAGGGTCATTGGAGTACAGAATCTTTCTCATTAGATCTGTTACACTGCTTTCCAACTAGCACTAGTCTCAATTAGAAAAATTTATGAACTGGAATGATTACAAATATACCCATCCCTGCTCTTAAACTCAAAGCAAAAAGTAATCAGATTTTTATGGTATAATTAATGTGCATATATTTTTTCTGTTGCTATAGTTTTATTATAGTACCTTTCAGAAGCAAAGGGGGAAACTGTACAATTTAATACACCTTTAATACGCTTACATTTTTGCTTTAGCTCTGAACCCTTGAGCGTTGCTTTAATTTACTAATCTCATTAAAGCCCAGTTAATATTGTGAGCTAATATGGCTCTTTCTCCTCTTTACTAGATTTGCAAGTTCACATCCTTACGTCTGAGTTGAACTGAAGGTGGGAGAAAAAACATTCTTTCATTCTGTTTGGACTTCCTGTTTACAGAAGAGAGATGGAGATACTATTAAGCACAAAAAGGATCAACATATGTCTGCTTTTCTTTCTATTAAATTTGGCAGCAGGTATTGAAATACCATTATCAGGTGAGTTTAAGCTATTTACTGAACACTCTGCTTTCTTCCCCTCTGAAGAACACTTTACATTCTCCCCCGTTTCAACTGTTCCGTTTTCAATTTTATTCTGCCTTAACATGGCCTTTTGGGAGTTTATACATGATAAAATTGTAATTTACTTTCTTCAGACCCATTTAGATGCTGCAGTAAACTTATCTAGATAGCACATCACTGACCTTTGAGATCCTATCCTCTGTTCTGCTCAGAAGTTTCAGTTCTGTCCTGTGCATAAATCTCTCCTTTTGGTTGAGATTCTTTCTGCAACTGATCTGATATACATATCCATTTATTTATTTATATGCCTTGCAACCTGCTGTTTCATTTTCAAAAGGGAACATATGTGGATCTCTTGGAATAGTTTTATCCCAGGAGAATATTTCCCATCACTTGAATGCTGCTTGCAGGAGCACCTACTTTACCTGTGTCTGGCCATGGTACACATCAAACGGCATATTTTACATAGCTGGTTCTTCTTCAGTGAATGTGTAAAATATGTAATGAACCTCATAAAAGGCCAATCCCACTGAGGAGGTCAGTGGAGCTGACTAAAGGAGCAAGGGGATGAAGATTTAGCCCCCCAAACTACATTTCATCATAGGCAAATAAATAAGGCTGATTATAATCACACCACAGTTTTCTTTTGGAAAAAATCTTATCCCATTCATATTTGTGTTAGATAAATTGTCTCATCAATTATTCATAAAAACAGAACAAACCTGGCCTTTTTTTCTAGGCATTCAGGGCCCGATCCTCAAACATATTTAGGCACCTAACTCCCATTGATTTCAGTAGGAGTTAGGCCCCTAAACTCCTTTTGGGGATCTGTGCCTCAGACACTGAAGCCAGGAGGGTCCTATAAGTAGTTTCAAAATATGTTAGGGCTCAGCTATAAATTTAAGGCTCTGGCCCTCTTTAGGGCACACCCCTGCTTTCCCCCCAGACCCCAGCAAGAACTCTGAGTGACCCCATGCCTCCCAGCAATCCCATCTTCAATGGAAAACGCACTTGCTTGGAGTTTCAGCATACACTCCCTTCTGTAGCTAGCTAGCTCTACATACCAGTGCACGGAGGCAGTACCTCTCCTTCCTTCGTAAGCGGCTAGCCCCAGTGGATAGCCAGGAGCAGTCCTGGCACTCCGCTGTGTATAAGATTGCATTTGTAGCCAAGGATGGGACAGGTTCCTTGTGCAGTCACCTAAACATAAGCACCAACTCTGGGGAACCATCTGTCCCTTAATTTATTTGAATGAAGCATTTTATATTTTAATAAAAAGGAATTATGTCTGAATGTTTATAAGCTAGTGGGAAAGGGTGGACACAGTAGAGATGTAAGGGGTTCGACACGATATGTGCAGCAAGATACTACATTTTGTTTGAGCTTTGAGCTTCATAGCCTGGTCGACTTAAAAGTGAAACCAGAGAACATGTTAATTTTCTTTCTTGTTGTGTATAACAACCAATGTGATGATCTGTTATCCCAGTTTACAGTGCAGAGCACAATCTCTGTTGTGTGTCTCTTACTCAACACTTTCATTCCCATAGAAGTCAGTGAAACATCATTGATTTCCTGTATGCATAGTAACGATGCACATTCATGCCACAGATGAATGAAAACAATATGTATCCATAATGGACCCAACAATTTACCATGTAGTGTATCTATGTGTAGTTTAAAACATGCCAGGTTATTAATTTAATCTCCTTCTTAAACTTGGTAAATTCAGGCAAACATGAAACATTAATGCTCTAGCAAGCAATGTGTAGGTATTGACTGACTTCTATGGGAATATTTCTATTGTGAGTGATAGCTCATCATTTCTGATTGCAATAAAATATATGTAATATTAATGGCTATGTTCAGAAATGTCACTAATGAAATGGATGGCATGCTCTGGGAAGTGTATAATCATCCATATTCCATTTTATTTAAACTCGCATGTATGTTGCACATATTTGATTTATCTGAGGATTCGCCACCTGCTTGACTCATTAGGAGGGAGGGGGAAAAGTATTTTCTTCTAGTCACCTGGCTTTAAAAAAAATCACTCACAAACCCTCATAAAACAAATCAGAGCTCAGTACAGTCATGAGCATTAGAAAGTTAGCCTCCACATTTGTTATCTTTAGCTTATGTTGGAAGAGACTGTGGTCTCTATTATGACTCTATGAGCCGGAGTCATGCAGGGATGGAGAAGCAGGAACACCAGCTATGTTGCGACTTTCTTGATGCATTGTGCTTTCAGACTGGAGAACAAGTTATGATGTTGTAGAGGGGAGAACATAGGAATGGCAGAGCAGAATTCCTTCTGCTCATGCAGCTCCCATCACTGTTCTACAGGAGTCTGATCCAAAGCCCATTGAGATCAATGGAAAAACACTAAATGACTTTAGTGGATTTTGGATCAGGCTCCAGGTGAAGATCAATGCCTGAGGAGGGTAGGACAAGAGCCATATAATTACTCCATCCCATTTTACTCCTTCCATGTCATGCAGTTCTGCAGCCAAGTGCTTTCCAACCTCCCTTTTGGTGCTGAGACACTTGAAGCCCTGATTTCAGGATGCTGACAGTGTTTTTATTGTTAGGAGAATATGTATAAAAGTGCATCTGAAATGTTTGCCGGGATAATGTAATGGGGTCTGGCAACCTTGAGCTCTTTAAATAATCTGAACTGTGTTTAGTTCTGTTTGAATAGCTCTTGATCTAATCAAATGTCCTCTGTTCAGTTGCACAGGTTCCAACAATTACAGAGCAATCCATGACCCAAGTTGCATACCCTTTTGATGAAGACTTTACAATTAACTGTGAAGCTAAAGGAAATCCACAACCCATGTAAGCGTTTCTTTAAACTAGAGGCGTAATCAAAAGTTTGTTTTCCTTTTCTACCTGTTAACTGTTGCCTAAACATTGTTCTTACTTGGCAGGGAAAGGGAGAATTGATGCACACTAATCTGCTCAGAATCTGGGGGGTAAATTAAGCTTTGTGTTCCCTGTTAGGCCACCCAACTTTTGTTGCTTGATCTCTTCCACTCACTCCATGAATAGGGATTAACATGCCTTTTCCTGTTTGGAAATGTTTCATTTCTCAAGTATGTGCTAAATTTACCCCCAGGTTCACACAAGGCTGACTCAGGAGTATTACAAGAGTTCCGAGGTGTATAATGGCAATCAAAGGGTACCAGCTGTCAACTTGCTTTTCACACTGCTTAGCCTCCTCTCCCCCATGAAAATACCAAACTCATTAAACCACGTGCCAAGTAGTCACATTTACATTTAATTTGATATTTTGTATGTGCCTAATATCACAACAGTTTTCTCAAATATAAGCACAGGATAATATTTTGCATCCACTATTTTTAATATAAATTTATGGGGTGGGGGGGTGTAATAAAATACTCTGTGAAATTTTACCAGTCAGGTTGTTTGTTCAATATGGATTAAATAATTTATTAACTAGCTAGAGCTCTGTGTATGTGTGATTGTGGCTGTAGAGTTTTGACATGCATTACTCCACAAAGTGAGCAAAGTTTAAAACTTGGTGTTTTTTTGTATTTTTTTGTAAATATTACTGTTATTTTTATATTAAATAAGACATAGTCATTTTCAAGATGGCTCTGATTGGAGCTGTGCAGTAAGTTAACAACTAACTTGCCCTGTTTCATGTTTTGTTACTAACTGAAAGGTCATCCTAGGTTCACTGTTGCCAAGGTTTCCTAACATTCTGAATAGGATAGGTCAGAAAACAGAATGTCCATTCACTAAGACATTCTGACATTTTATTGCTCATTCTGAATGGGAGTAAAAAGTCAATTTCCCACAAAATAAAATTCAATTTTTTTTTATTTGGGACCATCAAAACTTTTTGTTTCAATAGTATAAAAAATAGTATAGAATTTATATAGATATATCTCTACACATAATATTATATAAAAGTCTAAATGAAACATTTCATTTTGTTAAGATAAGTGTTTAGTTTCCACTTTATAATTTCAATTAGTTCTTAACACTATTGAAACAAAACGAGAAAGTTGAGAGCCAACAATTTCTTCAAAATCAACATGTTCCTGCAAAATGTCCAATAAAACTGCATTTTCCAATGAAAAACTGTTCAATTGGAAATTTTTCGACCAGCTCTACTTCTGAATGCACCTGGCCCAGTTTCAAACCAGCTTGGATTGAGTTTTGGGTAAATAAGGTAGGTAAAGTTATGGGTTTGTGTCAAAATCACACCCAAATTGTGGTTTGTGTCAAAATCAAAGGCCACTTAAAACATCTCATGTTTATGTGCCAAACCAAGAGAAACTCAGTGGATTCAACTAAATTTTTCAAATTTACACAAGCCAGAACCAGTGAAATTGTTTGCTTGCATGGACCCCTCCCAACGAACAGCACCAAGTTTCTCATAGCTCTCGTTCTAATCCAAATTCTGTAGTTCCTTTCATTGTGGCAAGTATTTTGAGACTGTGACTTTCATTTATTGTCCTTGCCTTCAGCCCGGATTAATATTTTTGTGTCACAGTCAGTTATCTCAAAGTAGCGTGCTCAATAGGAGAGCTGTGCCCCATAGCTAACATTAGCTACATTTCTCTTGGGGCCTGTTCCAGCACCATAAAAGTCAAAGGGAATTTTGCCATTCACTGTAATGAGTTAGGATTGGGTCCTTGATTACCATTATGCTTGTACTATAGCGCATTATTCTCCAAGTCCTTATGTTTAATGTTTGTATTACCTTTCAGTTTTAATTGGACTAAAGATGAGAAACCATTCGATCTACTATCCGACCCCAGGATAATTGCATCCAAAAATTCAGGAACATTTGTGATCCAAAATCAGGGGATCATAGCTGATTTTCAAGGGAAATATCGTTGTTATGCTTCAAATGAACTGGGAACTGCCATGTCAGAAGAAATTGAAATAATAGTTCCAAGTAAGTTTCTCAAATGAAATGCTGTGTTTCTTTTTGTTGATAAATGGCATAGTCAATTGCTTGACCATACTTTGGTTGATTATTTCTTCATGAAATATACTCGAGACCAGATAACCAATGTCAGTCAGGTTTATTAATATGGTATAGGAGAAAGGTTTGATATGATACTAGTCTCCAAAGAACAGCCCTGTGCAGTGACGTTACATTCACCTTACGCAGAAAGTGTGCACCCCAAGTTACATATTTCAGCTGATATAATGTATATGATTTTATAAATTACATATTTCTTTACACGTCACTAAAATCCATCTCATCAGTTTGTTACAGTTCCCTAACCTGTTGTTCTGTTCCTTTGTTATCTTTGTTTTGGGTATTAGCATTCCAGTTACTAATCTGTGAAGGTATAGCCCTAGCTTGTACTAAGACATAGAATAGATGTATCTTGATTTTGACAAGTTTCCTAGCTGCTTGTGCCAAATGCTTACTTCAGCAAATACAAGGTGTTATTGGGTACTTAGCATAAGTAAACAGGATTATGGTACAGGCTAGTTTAGCCTACATCACTGTTACAATATTTGTGATTAATGTTGTTGGTGCTTAATGCAGGCATGTATGTATGTATAGCCAGCATATATTAGTCAAAATTTTAATGAAGGGAGATAATATTAGATGCTATCTCAGTATAACAGTGAAGGTTGTTGTCATATATGGCATGCTATGCTATTTATTTATTCTAGTGGGCATGGTGATATCAGCCTAAAAAGTGAAACTGAAAGCTATAGTTATTAATTTTTAGAATGTCATATATTTCTCCTAATGTTCTCCATATCTCTTAGGGAGCCCTAAGAAACCGTCAAGGTTTTTCTCTGTTTAACCACAATATCCTCAAGAAATGTTCTAGAAATTACCATCCTCCTAACCAAGAATTCCTGTGGAGCTGTTTGCCACACTTGTGAGTCAGTTTGACAGGCCCTTGCAATGCAGCATTCTGACATTTTAAAGCGTTGTCATCATGTAGTGTCCAAGCACCACCATGTTGCAACTTAATGACATTGTGTCAAACCATTAGCCTCTTGAGATGTAATGTCCCAATGGGATGACTTTTCACGGGCCTCAGAACTGATTTCAGACTTTTTGAATAGTGAGTCACTTCAAATAAACACCTATGATCTGGGAATCCCGATGTGGTAGTCTAGCATATCCCTAGTTACTTCGTAATCACTCCAACCACTTGCTACTGAGTGGTATGAGGCACTTCTGTCCCCCCCCTTTCCCCACCACTGACTCACTAAGTTTGTTCCTCAGCATTCCCAGCTCCTGTTTGCTAGGAATTATTTACCAAATCTGAGTAAGTAGCATGGAAGTTCAAGATATTACCACTGAACCATCAGTACCTTCTAAGTTTTCTAGTACAAATACTAAAGAACATCCCAAAAACAATTTAATTTAAAAGGAACTGGATAAATTATGTACATATTTTCACAGCTATATTAATTTGGAGAGCATTTATTATTCACTGATACTTGCTGAATACAATTCACCATGCTTTATCTCTAGAGAATAAGCCAGCAGGGCTGTTAGTACAGGCTTTTTTAATGGCATCCTCAGGAGAATTGAGTGTTCGGTGGCAGAAAATGATTTGCTTTGACTTGACTATTATTTCTCTACTGAGGCTATGAAAATAAACAGCTCTTTAATGCCTTTTCTTTTCATTTTTCATAAAAGTCATAGCAGTTTTTTTGTTCTGTGTTTAAAACAGCAGTTTTGGTCATTCAGTGCCACCAGTCATAGTACTTTGCATTTCTATAGCTTCCTGCTTTCAAAGGACCCCAAAGCACTTGACAGACAAAGGTCCCGCTGAGATCTGCATGTAATGGAGGCCCTCCACGTGCTGACTTCAGCCTTTGCCACGGAAGGGAGTGGTCACCTATCTCCTTGGCAGTATTTCTGGCCATTTGAGTGCAGAGGTAGCAGACAATAGAGAACATGCAGCATTCTTCTACCAGCCCTGTAGAAAAGTTTATGCGGCCTCTTTCTGTGCCATGCGCCATCTCCTGAGAAGTGATCTAAAGGCATCTATAAATAGGGGAAAGCCTGGCAACATGGCTTCATTGGAGCTGTGTGGTCACAGAAGCTTAAAAGAGTCTGAGAAGGAGACCCAGAGAGTCCACATAAACTGTTCTGTATTGGGACAGACCCCCCAAGATACACAAGGAGCAGAACCTCTTGATCTTTCTGTGGGGACAAAACATTTATTTCTCTCTGTCTCGATCTCTATCTATCTCTGGTTTTATACTACTGCCTTTACCCATAGTACCTTCTGCATAAAATCAGAAACAACAGTGAAGTCCTCGGTGAACTTCATGGAGTCTGTGGAACTTCTTCCTTTTCAGGGAGATTCTTTCCTGATTGAATACTCTGAAATGAAATACATGAGAGGAGTCTCCCAGGGTTTTCTTTTTTACTGACCAGCTTTTATGGATATATATTTTTTTTTCTTGGGAGGTGTGCTGTATACACTAACTAGCCAGTTAAGCCTCATGACACCCTGGCCACAAAGGTCAGGTGTGTATAGATAGGAATTACTTCACTCATCACTAAATTGCAGCTGCCTGTAGGGGTGTAACTCATCAGCACTGCACAACAGTTTGACTTGAAATTGTATTTTCAGTTGAACTGAACTGAATGTCATGGTGTGAGTTAAAATGACCTAGTCATTACTGGAGGGGACACAGTAGTTGTTTAATGTCACCCAACAGTTTTGGGCAGGGTGAAAAGAGCAACATTGCCATTCAAAGCTCTAGGCAGAACACAATTATTCACTTTGGAATCTGGCCAGGGCACTGGGGTTGATACCACTACTCATAAGAAAAGTGCCGGGGGCCCTTTAATTTCCCAAAGTGGTGAGAACGTCAGTTTTATGTCCCTTCTAAAGTATGTCACCTCCAGCAGTACAAAGTCTTCTGATATTCTGGTGATCCACTGACCCTGATTCCAAAAAAGAGGTACTTAAATATACAAAAAAAAAGAACACTTTCCTTAGTCGATGCCTGTTTCTTGAATTTTGGAATGTGTAGTTGAGGCAGGACATGTGAATAGCTTGATATGTGCTGGACAAGACTTCCGTCATTGCAATAAGGGTGCTCATATTAGAAGTAGATTTCAGTTCCCTTTATTGTATTGACCAAGAACTGTGGCAGAATCTCAATGCATCTTTATCTAAGCATATGTGTATGTTTCATGTCCATACACAATTAAGTGAAAAAACAGGAATTGCGGATTACTATATAGTGCAACACATTAAATGCCATAATAAGACAAGGATGCAGACAACAACCACTGTACTACTGAACTTAGAATTCTGTTACTTTAATTAGTGAATGTGCCCAATGTCAGAAGGAGAAATTGAATTCGGACTAGAAATTTAAACCTTGTGTTTAATTGATCACAAGGTAACACCACCTCGTTGGTGAAATGTACACAACATCCACTTACAGTATATTTATAGTTACTTTCCTTAAAACACTTAAAACTACAGGATAAAAGCATAGCATGAAAATAAATTAATCAAGAAATACATTCACTGACAGTATCTCACATTATCGATTGCACAGTCTACCTAGAAGGCAAAGCCTGTATCTAAAATTTGAAAAGGCATACTGAATTCTGTAGTGAAGAGACCAAAAGGATTCTTGAGTTGAGCTAAAATAACAATTAGCATTAAGGCACTTGGCAAAGGCGAATGATCAATATTATCCTCATTTTACAGATGAGAAAACAGAGTGGCTAAGTAATGGAGCAAAGTCACACAGCAGGTTGTGCACGAGCCGGGAATAGAACCCAGTTCTGTTGGTCACCCAATTTACCAACTAATTCACTGTGATTATTTTGACCATCCCTGAGTCATTTATGGGGATAAATGCCCTTCTTCTTGGGAAAGGGTAATAGCGAAAACCTTGTAGGCAAGGACTGGCATCTACCCCATAGTAAGATGCCTTCCTAGATTGACAGCCAGCCATTACATTAGTCAGTTTAGTGTGGAAATTAGAAATCATTCCATAAATTAGCAGAATCATCCTTTGCAAACAGTTCAAGGACTGTAATGAGAATTACTAATTTAACTCCAAACTGCACAAGCCAGAACTGAAATTGATACTCTGAGACAGATCTCAGGCTGTGTCCAAGCTGTGCTCAGCATAGTGCAGCACAGGAAGTTATAAGTCACATTTATGTACTTCTGGTTTGCCGGCCATGGGGTTGATCCCTGGCATAAAGAAGATCAACCTTAGGGCTGCTCTACTTACTGCTGATTATCAATGGCCAAGGAATTCTCTGGGTATTGGGGATAGCCAGGGAATAGAGATCTCCTGGCCATTGTCCCTTTAGCAGTTCTTATTCAAGACTGGGCAACAACAGTGTGTGTGTGCTCTCTCTCTGTCTCTCGCCAGTCTGCTGGTGCAAAGTGGGTATAAACCTGGTGGAGTCGGCCAGTGAATGAATCCTTCTATGCAGGTATATGAATCGGCCAATGAATGAGCCCTTCTGTGTAGGGAATATATAAAACCATATACCTGCATAGAAAGACTCATTCACTGGCTGAATTGCATCTGAGAATCTCCTCAGTGCATGGTTCTCCAGCACAGCTTCCCAGTGCTAACTTCAAATGCAAAAAAACCCAAACCCAAACACATACACTCTCTCTCTCTCTCTCTCTCTCTCTCTCACTCACTCACACACTCACACACACACACACACACACACACACACACACAAAACAGTGGGCCTTTTCTGATTCTCTTCTCACTTACACTGGTGTAAATCCACAAAGTCAATGGAGTGATAACTATGTACAACCAGTGTAAGAGTGTAGAACAGGCACCTTAATTACATCCTTCTCTAAACAGAGTTTAGACTAAAGCTGATAACAAACAGTTACACTGAGAATTTGTCTACACCATGGAGCCTATGTCAGTACAGCTATGCCAGTATAGCCCCTAGTTTAGACAGCGCCAGCACCAACAGAAGAGGGAGAGAGTGTGTGTGTTGTGTGTGTGTGTGTGTGTATTGGAATGCCACCACCCTGAACAACATTACCCAAGTCGACAGAAGAACTCTTCTGTCAACATAGCTGCTCCGACGCTGGGGATTTTTGCAGCATATCTATGTCACTAGGGATTTTGGTTTTTTCACACCCCTGACCAATGAAACTATGCTGACATATCATTAAGTGCAGGCTAAGCATGAGTAAATCTGGACTAATCCCACTAAAGTTTAGAGTGTAGTGAAGTGACCTACGTAACTTCAGGTTTATACCAGTGAAACAGAACAGATTCAGGCCCAGGATCTATACTAAAAACACTCATTAGTTTTAGCATAAGATTCCTCCTCATTTTTCGCTGAGATTTTGAATTTTCTGAACATAGGAAAATAGGAGAAGGGATTCACAAGACATTTGCTGAATGTTTCCTCTCCCCTGCCCCATTTATCAGTGGCATTTCAAAACATTCAACTCTAATCTTGAGTTTTCCAGTAGCGTATGGTCATTAAATCGCAAGTCACTTTTGGGATTGGCTATGTCCAGGTTCACGACAGTGAGAGAGCAACAATCTGTCACTGCTTGGGTCACCATCAGTCACAAGCAGAGAACTTGGGCACAGAAAATTTTGATCCTTATGTGTCTCACAGTTTAATAACACTGTGGTATTAGAGAACTCAAGATATTACTTCGCAGGAATTAAAATGTGGCATGAGGAACCGTTCCCAAGACAGTTCTGAGTGTGTTATATATCACAGTGTGCTTTGGGAAATGTTTCCATAAGAGCCAGAATACAGGTGGACAATTTTTCATCTTGTGGCTCTTTTTTTTTTCTCCTGTCAATGGATTGTCTGAGCCATGATAGGATCCACCTGCTGGCATTTCAACAGGTCATTCTGAGGCCCATTATACAAGCTTGTTCTCCCCCTGTGTAATGAAAATGTGAGATGGAGTACCTTGAGCTATGAATGATTGTCTGGCCCTGCTCTTTATGTCCGTGTGTAGGCTGTTGCCTGTAATATCGACATGACCTTTTTGGTATATGTCATGGCAAACAGATTGATTGATTTCCAATTTCACATCATCCATTTGCCGTATGCAATTTCAAAATCTATCATCAAGCAGTACGTCTTGCATAGAGCTCAGAACCACTTACCAGCTTAGCTCAATTATTATAAATTCTGTGATCAGCCACAAATTGGTAGCAATCGTTTACATAATATCCAAGAATTAAAATGATGAATACTGCAAAAAAGTTACACACCTATATGCACTTAGGAGTGATATCACACAGCCAGTTCTTAAGATAATGTTATGCTCAAAAGTGCTGGTGGCTGCCTAGATCATGGAGTGTACTAAGCAACTTCTATTCAGGCTAACTGTGGGAACCATTCAATACCCGGGGTATACTGATAACTGAAACAATGGAAACCAATGCCCAGGGTCTGCACCAGCAAGGCAAGCCTAGGCAGTGGTCTGGCCATGCTGATTAAAGCTGATAACAAACACAGGGGCAGGACAGTGACTGAGGTAGGGTTGTGCATGTGTGCATGCTCCAGACAGAAAAGCTCTGATAGTGTGTCCCTGAGAAACCGATAAAAAAGAGAGCTTCTGGGTTAAGTGCTGGCTGAAAGAGACTTGGAACGGTGAGCAAGAAGCTATCTCCTGTTGTTTTCTTCTGGTGGCAGGATTACATCAAAGAAATAACTGACTATCAACAGTTTCTCTTAATAAAAACAACTCACAGTGTCCCAATCTTGAGTAGCTGCTTGGGTCACAAAGGAGTAACAATAGTATCAGCTTCTTTGGTTTTTAATAACTCCCAGAACACAGAATGTAGGAGAATTTCACCTTCCAGCTGATTAGACAGAGTGGGCCTCAGCAAGAGAATCAATTGGAAGCTGACCTAAATTCCAACCTAATCTGTTTACCTGGCAGGTTGACTCAGGAACTGGAATTGTCACTGGGTGTACCTCATAGGATTTAAGGAGTGAAGAAGCTATTGGAAGGAAGCTAGCTGTAGTATTCTCTCTATTGTCTTTCACGAAGTGGGTGAGATTCATGGGATCTCCATTTTATTGCTTGTTAGGGAGCCCTACTCTGTTTATAAACTGGAGATTTTAAAAATTGTTAATCTCTCTGCCAATAGAAGATTGGTAGATATAATTTCTCATGCTCCATGGTAGGTGTGAGAACATTCCTTCCATTTTCTCTTATGGCAGAGTAATGCCTTCCCTTAGGCCAGTGAAAGCCATACACAATTCTTACTCAAGCAATGAACACCATGTTGTAATTGTTCCAGTTCAGACTAGCTAGTGTTACCACAGAAGGAAATTTAAGAAGAAACTGTAACTCGGAAACACTTCTCAGAGTCACAACATGCCCGTTCTGCTGGCATACATGTTGTAGGGAGGTGGCCCCGCACAGGAGCGGCACCAGGGTTTTTGCTGCCCTAGGCGGCAGCGCTCCTCCTCTGAGCATTTGGCGGCAGGAATCCTTCTGCTCCGCGTCTTTGAGGCACTTCGGTGGCGGGTCCCGGAGTGAGTGAAGGGCCTGCTGCCGAATTTCCGCTGAAGACCCGGAGCGGAAGGATCCCCTCGCTGCCGAATTTCCGCTGAGGGCAGCAAAATGCCGCCCTCCAAATCCTGCCGCCTTAGGCGACCGCGTAGGGTTGCCTAATGGAAGCGTCGTCCCTGGCCCTGCATAACCCACACACATCTCTCCCCTAATCCCTCCCAGCTACTTACTCAGAGTGGGACAGGAAGTATCAGGCATACAGACTCTGTTTTCTCCTCTGCCTCCAAACTTAAGATGCAAGTAGGTCCTGTATCCTGCTTCATCATGGAACTACATAGACCACAGTCTCAATCTATCTCGTAATATTTGTATGCAAAATCCCCAATAATCATTCAGTTCCTTAACTGTAACCTACAGTTGGATCTGGGCCAGATCCTCAGATGGTGTAAATGGAGTATACTGTTTTACATCAGCTGAGGATCTGGCACAGATGAGCTTTGACATTTAAACGTGTTATAATATGCAGTTGCGTTGCACTGGAGTTCACATTAATAACTGGTATGCAAAGCTGGCACTTTTTGGTATTTCCCTTTGGCTCTTGATGTTTCATTCTTAAAACTATTGCTTAATTATGTATTGAACTGACAGCATTGCACCTTGCACCAGTTTTAACTTGCCTCAAATGTAAGCAGGATTCAGTGCCTGCCCTGAAATAGTCTCAACTTGGTTTGCTTAAAGAGTGGTTACATTTAACAAATGAATTTGTTTGTTGCATTGTGGCTTCTCTATGCTCATTCCAGGATAAAATCTTGCTCACCTTGCTTGTGGATGTAGTACCAGTGCCTTCAGTGGTGTTGTTCGCATGAGGCTGGCAAACAAGATAGAGTCCTTTGCTCCTGTTTGCAGCTGGCTGGTTTGCAGCTGGGCTGGTTGCTGTTCCCGTCCTTTATACACAGTCCTTGCGGGTTTCCATTGACTTCAGTGAATTTTGGTAATTGAATCAGGTCCTAAACTATTGGTTCAACTGGTCTATATTAAGAACCAGGTCCATTAGCCTTTGTGCATGTGAGTCAAAAGGACTGCTTCAATGTACAAGGATAGCAAGATCAGACCCTAAAGATTATGTAGGGTCAGTCTGCAGCTGTGCCACAGCAAAGCTTGCACACCTGAGGTGGGGGGAAGCAAAGATCATCCTAAGCTACCTTTCTTCCTTTTCTAATTCTGGGGCTGACTGAGCACCAAGCCAGCCCCTGGCTCAAGTTATAGCAGCTGCCTAAAGGCTGCTCTAAGTTGCATTGCCTTACAGTTCCCTGGGAGCCATTATGCCAGCTAGGATCATCAAACCACAGTCCTGCTCTTGCTAGCCTCCTGCATACCCCCGGAGTAGTGGGCGATAGAGGAGAAATGTGTTCTAAGATGGGTTGATGTAGAGTCATACATGCAGATTTTATGTCAGACTTCCCCTTAACATCACCATTACTTTGCTTTCCGTTACACCAATTCCTTTGTTCTTTGTGTACTACAAACTCTTTTGCTGGGATCTTGTCATCTTACTCTTTTTTTCAAAAAAATGCGTAGCCACTTTTTGCTTTTATGCACATAATAATAGTACTTAATGCAGAGAACAAAAGGAAGGATATGGGGTAGATGTGCTGTTTGTATAAAAGGGGGCTAAGGATAAGAAAATGAAGGAAATGGTTTGTTTGTTTTTTGTCATAGGTGTACCAAAATTCCCAAAAGAAAAGATTGAGCCAATTGAGGTAGAGTATGGTGATGCTGTGGTTTTGCACTGTAATCCTCCCAGAGGAATTCCACCTTTGCATATCTATTGGATGAATATTGGTAAGTAACATTTGATGACACAACACATAACAGGCCTTTCTTAAAATGCCTGTCCAAGATCAGTTTCATGACAAATTCATAACTGATGAAAATTATAAGTGTAAGCGCTAAGGACAAATATATGGGTGGCATTGTAGGCAACCCAGTAAAAGACTTTATTTAATGTGCAAGAGCAATCAAAAGCACAAGCAATATTATAAGGATGGAAATTCAGACCCCATGAAGTAACTGGCAAAAGTCCAGTGAGTTTTTAAAGAATGGGATATAAATCAATATCTAAAATGTTATAATGCCATTACATAAATCAAAGGTATACCCTCAATATGAATATTTTGTTTAGTTCTGGTCACTCCATCTCAAAAAAGGATATAGCAGAGGGATTTAAGAGAGAGGTAACAAGAATGGTTAGACACATGGAAAGCTACTGGGAATAATGGTACAGAAAGGTGAATCAGGTCATCTTCTGCACCTTTCATAATATATATACAATGAAACTGGAAGGCAAACATTAAAGTTGATGAAATAAAATACTTTTTAACATAACACATACTTAACCTGTGAAACTCATTGCCACAAGATAACACTGAGTGCAAGAGCTCAGCAGGGTTTTAGAAAGGGCTAGACACACACAGATAATCAGAACATTCAGTTACAGTAAAGTGGATAAAATACACCAATAGTATAAACCATCCTGCTTCAGAAGGCAAGCCAACCGTTAATTGACAAGATTACGAATAACCTTTCTCTATTGTCCGGTTATGGCATAATTGGCTATTTTGGGGGATTCTGTCATCTTCTTTAAATGTCTAGGGTGAAATCTTGGCCACATAGAAATCAATGGCAAACTCCCATTGACTTTGGTGGGACAGAGATTTCACCCTTAGGATTTATCACTATCAGAGACAGGATTCCAGACTAGATCGATAGACAACTGCTCTCATTCCACATTTGGCTGGTTTGACAATGAGCCAACAAAACCTTTGCAAGTCTAGGAGTTACATACTATAAGGTGTACTTACAGGGAAGATAAGTTTGGGTTCTGCACAGTGGAAACCTAGAAATCAAGGCATCCGTGGCAGTGCTGCAAGTCTTTGTAGCTCTGAAACTTGCTGGGATTTTCACTGCATCATCCCCTAGTAATTACAGAATTAAAGTACAGGAACAAAACTGACTTTCCAGAGAATTCATGCTGTTTCTGAGAAAGTTTACTTAGGTTCTTGTTTCATAAACTCCCATTCCCATGGCTGTAAAAGGACACAGAGATTATGATTATGTTGCACCTCTTTCCTCTTTTGCATCAAAGTTCCATTCTGCACCTGAAAGCAAACACAAGACAGGAAGTGTAAATTGAGGGATGGCTAGATATTATTACCATATTATAATTATTTTTTTTCTTGCTAGATTTACAACACATTCCACAAGATGAAAGGGTCTCCATGAGCCTTAAGGGAGATCTGTACTTTGCAAATGTGGAAGAAAATGACAGTCGAAGCGATTATTGTTGCTTTGCAGCATTTCCCAGGCTGCGGACAATCGTTCAGAAAATGCCAATGACACTGATGGTTACACGTAGTAAGTGTTTTAAAAATTGTTTTAACTCCCCCTTGTCACTGAATGAAAAAGTGTGCCATGTGTCTAACATGATTCTCTCTGAAGAAAATACATGTTAATATGCTTATTCCTATATTATAAGCCTTGCTCTGAGAGCTAGATCCAACTGATAAAAAGCTTCTGCAGATGCTGGGCTGCAAAAGCGCTATTGTCTTCCTCCTGTTCTCCACAACTACGAAATCTAATCACGATGCATCAGGGAAATCAACTCCCTTCTCAGCCACTGAGTGGATCATTAGGCATTCCGTACTGCCTCTTCCCCCGAGCCTGGGTTTGCCTGGATATGGCAATCGGGCTCTGGAGAATGACATTAGGGAGCTGCAGTTAACATGATCAGGGAGTACTCCAGGTGTCCTATTATGCAGCAAGGTTCTTGTTTGGCTGACTGGATATTAGAGCACTTCAAAATGGCCATAACCTAGAGTTCTTGGTTTGTACCTGACAAGTCTGTTCCTGAGCTCAGCCATGGAGAGCCAATGGTACCATTTGCCTTCACTTCTATTAATAGTAATCAGAATATTACAGTAGTGCCCAAGCACCAGCCAAAGATGGTGCCCCACTGTGAGAGGAACTGAACAAACAATAGAAGATTATCCCTGCCCACTTTTGATAGGTGCCCAAGAGAAGGTAGAAATCAACAGAAGTCGTGACTGGTCCCTCTGTCTCTGAATGCACAAAATCACCTGTCACTTAGAAAAAAGCCTCACAAACCCCATTATTTTGTAAGTTACAAAAGCATCAACTTTCATAATCTTGGGGAGAACTGAGTGTCAATACTTTCCCAGTCACAGGAAATGTACTCCTACTCTAGAGCAAGAGGAAAACTTGTTTGCATGGCTGCCTCTAGTAAGAAGTAAAAAGCATGGAGGAATTGAGCATAATATGGCATGAAAGGAGCTTTGCATTTCCTGACTGAAAGGGCGAATAGGAGACACGGAGCTGTTCGTTTTCTGAGTCGTGGCCATTGTAGCTACCCAGTTTTTGGCAGATGAAAAGAACACCAGATATGTCAAATCTTTTCAGTTTCCAAAAATGAGAAAAAGGTAGTTTCAGGTACTATGCCTGCATGTGAGTTCAAACCAGACAACAAAGGAAACAAAGTGACTCTATATACAGAATGTACAGGAAACAGTGCGATTGTGCTTTTGAAAGAAGCCAAACAAACAAACAAACAAACAAAAAGAAAGAAAATCAGAGATAATATGGTAGGCCACGTTCTCAGGTTGGGGTAATCAAAGCTTCATTGAACTCAGTGGAGTTATGACAGTTTACACTAGCTGGAGAGCTTTCCCATTTTGCTTGACTCATTCCGTTGCAGTAATTTTAAGTGTCACTTGCAAGAATAAATATGTTAAAAATCAATTGAGAATATATATTATTTTAGTCTGGCTTTGTCACCCTTCTGGTTTCAATAATATCTGACTTTTGGGGATTTATGTTTCCTAAAAAAAATCAGGGATATTTTCTTCCCAATCGAAAAACCTCAATATTTAACTTACAAGCCATATATTTTCTTGCTGGGGCAAAAAGATAAATAATTAATAACACTAAATTCATATACCTTAATACTTGATTAATCCATCTTGAGGCCTCAGCTGGAGTACTGTGTCTAGTTCTGGGTGCCATATTTGAAGAATGGTGTGGACAAATTAGAGTCCACATGAGCAACAAAAATGATAAAAGGTTTAGAAAACCTGAACGATGAGGAAAGTTAAAAATAAACTCTAGGCATGTTAAGTCCCAAGAAAAGAAGACTGAGGGGGGACTTGATAACAGTGTTCAAATATGTTAAGGGCTTTTATAAAGAAGATAGTGATAATTTTTTCTCCATATCCACTAACCGTAGGACAAGTAGTAATCAGCTTAATCTGAAGCACAGGAGACTTAAATTAGATATTAGGGAAAACTCTCTAACTGTAATGATAGTTAAGTACTGAAATAGGCTTCCAATGGAGGTTGTAAAATCCCTGTCATTGGAGGTTTTGAATAATAAGTAAGACAAAAACCTGTAAGGGATGGTGTAGGTCAGTGGGGGTACACAGAGGTCTTCCACGGGTACATCAACCCATCTAGATATTTGCTTAGTTTTAAAACAGGCTACATAAAAAGCACTAATGAAGTCAGTAGAAACTAAAATTTCATATAGACAATGACTTGTTTATACTGCTCTATGTACTATACACTGAAATGTAACTGCAGTATTTATATTCCAAGTGTTTTATTTTATAATAATATGGTAAAAATGAGAAAGGAAGCAATTTTTCAGAAATAGTGTGCTGTGACGCTTTTGTATTTTTATGTCTGATTTTAGAAGCAAGTAGTTTTTAAATTAGATGAAATTTGGGGGGTACACAAGACAAATCAGACTCCTGAAAGGGGTACAGTAGTTTGGAAAGGTTGAGAGCCACTGATCTAAGTATACTTGACCCTGCCTCAGCAACGGGTCTGCACTAAATGACCTTTCAAGGTCCTTTCCGAACCTACTTTTCTATGATCTATGATGCTAAGTTTTAGGATATTAATTGTAAGTAAAATATCAGAAGTAAATATTGTATTCTATAGATGTGTAAATGTCTCCAGTCACACACACAGTGGAGGACTTCATCCTGCAGGGTTTGGAACACTCTGGCCTCAGGGCAGTAAACCACTTAAGTACATGCACGTTACTGTTGAAGTCAATGGGATTATGTATGTACTTAAAGTGAAGCACATGCCTAAGTGCTCTGTGGGATTGGGGCCAGAGTGCCCCTACTGAGGCATTGTGTCTGAGACCAAGAAGAAGCATATAAATAACAAAGGAGAAAAGATTAAGGATAGACTCTTTTAATGAATGCTAGGAACCTACCAATCTTATTCGACATAACTCTGATAAAATCACTTTTTAGTGAATCTTTTCCTGAGTTTTACATCTTTTTAATGCTTTCTTTATACATATAGAAATTCATTGTCTGTGTTGATTTGCATTATATTCTTTTGGTGATTTTATATAAAATATATTTACATTTCCTTTAAGGAAGTATTTTGTGTAGGTTTCTTTTGTTTGGTTGACGTTTTGTTTGTTTTGACCTTTTAACCTATATCAACTATTCCGTTTGCATTTGGTTTTCATTTTTGTTTATTTCAGTTAAACATACTAATGACTCAAGCTCACCTAATGCTGCTGTTACTAAGGGTGAGTTGAATGTACCTGTTTGTTTCTTTGCCTTTTGAATTCACGAGAATACTTAAGAGCCACTTAATGTGTTGGGTAATTAGAAATTTTAGTAAAATGAATTATTCTATCAATTTAGATGAAATACTGTGACTGCTTAGGAAAAACTTTTAACATGCTTGCTGGGTATAAGCAGCACATGGATCAATATTGACTCCGTCTTTACTATCTTGACTGAGGTCTGAAGGATTTTTCACATTACTGCATCTCTCTTCCGTGTGAAATAAAGGGCTCAGAGAAGTGGTCCTGACAAATAGAAACTGTTTTTTAGAATAGGCAGTTTTGCTGATCAAGAAAGTGATTTCAAGCTAGCTGCAAAAAAACATGAAGGAATTATATGACCAGCTAGTGTTAGAATATGCTGTGAAGTTTAATGTAACAATAGCAGAAACTATGGATAGGATTGATAAGGGTGTGTAGCTAACAGAATATATCTGGATTCTCAACCCAAATACTAGAGTTTGTTGGAAGATTTTAGATGAAAGTTTTCTATTGGAAAATGCTGTTTTGACAAAACTGAACATTTTCACAAAATGGATTGATTTTGAGGAAATTTTGTTTCTTTTTTTTAAAGGAAAAAGCTATTAAAATGTTTAGATGTCCTGTTTTGATATTTTTGGATCTAGAAGTTTTGATTTTTGTTTATGTATCATAAGCTTTTCTTCCTAAATTTACTTTATTTTTTTCATATTGAATCATAAAGGGTCAATATTAAAAAAAAAGGGGTTGAGTTTAGTGAAACAAAATGTTTCAAGTGACTCAAAATGATATTTTTGCGAGGTATTTCATTTTGTGAAAAAATTCAAAATTATGTTTTTTTGTTCCAATTCGGGTACAAAACAAAAACTTTTCATGAGAAGGAAAATCTATTTTCCACCCAGTTCTACCAAATACCTTATTTTTCGCCAAACATGGTTAACAAGAGAGAATATATTTTAAAATTAAGTCCATCATTTCCAAAACTAACTAGTGATTTTGAGTGCCTCAGTTTCTGGAGTGCCCAACTAAGAGGGCACTGAGAGGGACTTGATTTTTCAGAAGACTAATGCTGAACAATTTCTGAAAATCAGGCCATTTTCACGTGTCTCATGCTGGACACCCAAGAGTGCTATTCATGTCTAAAAATCTAAGCATATGTGGGTGACCATTTGTGTACAGCATATGTACTCACTGGTATGTAGTGCACACTGTTCAAAGAGACCCAAAGCAATTAAAGAAGGGGAGAAGAAAACTGGCTTGTAAGATAGAAATGATCTATTACCAAATTATCAGTAAATCACTTTTCTTGAAGAATCAGTAAATATTTGAATGACATATTGGCTATTAATTATTACTGAATAGCCATTTAACGATATAAAACGTATTGTCAAAGAAACAATTGATTTTTTGTTGGCAGTCTAGAGTAAATGGTTATCTGAAACCCAGTACAATAAAAAAGGAGTTTTGTTATGAACAGTGGCTTGTTTTCAAGCTGTATTCCCAAATGCATTCTTGAGTTATTGTAAATTCACTGTAGAGGGAAGGAGAATTCTAAGTTGCTGGCAAAGGAGAAAAGATATGATATCAGCTGAGATTTAGAAGACAATGTAAAGTTAGTGAAGGGGAAAGGTATTAGGAAGACTGTTCCAGATGGCAAGAACAGACAAGGAAAGACTCATTCACCACCGTTGGTCAGAGTGTGTGGGCGAGGGGAGAAATAAGGAAGCAGAGAGGAGGCAAGTACTAACTGAGCAGGCAAGAGAATAGAAAAATGGTCCACGAGAGGGGCTGGAGCAAATCCGCCGTAGAGTTTTTTGAAGGCATGGCAGGAAATTCTGAACTGGTTCTTAAAATTGACTGGGAACTAGGGCGGTTGTTTGAGGATGAGGCACACTTCTTAGGGCATGTGAGGTGGGAAGCCGAAATCTTCTTAGGCTATCACCTGGAGAGATGGGACTTGGATCTTAGTTTGGAGGGATTAGAAGAGATTTCAGCAGAGTTGAATCAGAGCATCTGGCCCAGCCAGCCTGTCACCCGGCTTCTCCCCAGCTTCCAAAAACTCGCTGCCACACCCAGTCTTCTCTAGGATGGGTTAGCATCTTACCGTAGGCAAGTAAAACAACAGAGAACAGCCTTTTAACTCTTCTTTTCTCTCAGGCTTCCGAGTCACCTCTCAGAGGTGTCTCTGGTGCTTCTGTCCTGGCAGCATCCCAGTTCTAGTCAGCTCTGCTTCCCTGAGCCCTGAGACCCTTCCAGGGACCAATCACAGGAATTAGCTGCACTCAACCATGATTTTCCTTCCTTTCCCTAGGCATGGCCTGTCTCAGTCGTTCCCTTCCATCTCCCATTTCCTCCCCTCTGGTAACACTTAATAGGCACAGGGATAGCCCAGGCCCCTTTAATTGGCTGGATTGGGCTTACCTGCTCTGACCCAGGGGAGTTGGGCCCAGTTCTACTCAAAGGGACCAGTTCCCCTGTAACACACCCCTTCACCCTACCATTTGGGAGTCATACTGGTGCAGCTGCAACTCCGGCCCTTTTAAGAGTGCCATATCCCAACCAACATCATCTGCAACCAGCTCTTGTGCCAACATAATTCAGGCCCCCTGCACATCTTCTGGGTTGGTTTGCCTCTTTCAGACATCAACAGTAGCAACCAGAGAGAGAATCCCCCACTGTTGTATGACTCTAGCCTAAGCCATTGCCCACCCCTGAAAGCTGGATGGAAAAGAACTACTCATGAGAGTAAAGTTGTGTATATCTTTAAGGGTTTGCAGGTTCAGGGCTCCGGTTTTGAGGGAGAGAAGTTTCTAATTTTATTCCTGTTACTATAGTTGTGTTTTGAATGTAAGTAAAAAAACAGACCTGTAGGTAGGTCCTTTAGAAAAATACCACAAATATAAAGAAAATGAATGAATGAATATTCCAGAAATCTTCTGACCAAAGCAATATTTTTAGCACTGGTTAGAGGGTACAGAATGATTCAGGGGCATATGTTATCACCTTACTGCACAAGGTCTGATCCTTTTCTTTTCTCCTTTTTAGCTAATTTCATCAAGGAAAGAAAACCCAAAATACTGATACCACCTGAATCTTCTGGTAGCAGCTCATCAGTTACTGTCATCAAAGGGGGAGTTCTACTGCTTGAATGCATTGCTGAAGGGCTGTGAGTACTGCACCCACTTAACCTTCTGAAATAAAGTTAGAGTAAAAGGAAGCACCTTTAATAATTCTCCAACAAAGTATATAATTTTACACCAAATCTTCATGCAGTTTCTCTTTAAATAAATTGTACTTATTGAAAACTGGCATAGAGTTATGATGGAGAAAGTTTCCTGTTGGAGAGTGAATAGTGTACAGGTTATAGACAAGTATAACTAAAGAATCAGCATTTACCATAGTAACTGGCATATCACAGTTATTTATCCATCCTGTGATCACTGATTTTGCAGATATTCCAGTATGGTGACCACTGAAAATCATTATTCTTTTTTGAGTGCATTAGGAATTGATTCAACTTCCACAGTTTGGACTCCAATAAAAAACAACCTGTTTTTCTTTTCTAGCTTGGCCAGTTCAGAGTATTGTTTAAGTATCAATAAATTCCTGAGTTTTTCCACCTTCAATGAGATTTCAATTTCTTGAGCACCATCGTACAAGGATTCATGCCTTCCATGATGCCCGTTCAGAAACAAACCCAACAACCGAGTAAAAGACTGGGGGCATTTGACATATCTGGCTTCAAGACTAAGCTTGATAAGTTTATGGAGGGGATGGTATGATGGGATAGCCTAATTTTGGCAATTAATTGGTTTTTGACTATTAGCAGGTAAATATGCCCAATGGTCTGTGATGGGATGTTAAATGGGGTGGGATTTGAGTTACTACAGAGAATTCCTTCTTGGGGGTCTGGCTGGTGAGTCTTGCCCACATGCTCAGGATTTAGCTGATTGCCATATTTGGGGTCGGGAAGGAATTTTCCTCCAGGGCAGATTGGCAGAGGCCCTGGGGGTTTTTCGCCTTCCTCTGCAGCGTGGGGCACGGGTCACTTGCTGGTGAATTCTCTGCACCTTGAAGTCTTTAAACCACAATTTTAAGACTTCAATAGCTCAGCATAGGACAGGGGTTTGATACAGGAGTGGGTGGGTGGGTGAGATTCTGTGGCCTGAGTTGTGCAGGAGGTCAGACTAGTATTAGTACTAGTACTAGTATTAGTATTGGTAATACCATAGTGCCAAGGAGCCCTAGTCCTGGCCCAATAGTACCCCATTGTGCTTGTACAAAAAGACCATTCCTGCCCCCAAATAATTTATAGTCTAAGACAAGATGCAACAAATAGATACAGACAGGCAGGGGTATGTGTATGTCTTATTGCCATTAGCGCAGGATGGAAAATGAGTGGGAAATGGGACAGTCTAAGCAGACATGATTGAAGTGCAATCCTCATGATGATGATGTGGCATTTAGCTGTGAATACCCCTCTAGGCCCTGATTCCCTTGAGTGTGCAGGGGTAACTTGGCAACCATACAGCAATACTTTCATCAACATGGGATCAGGTTTACCGATGCCCTCCATCCTGATCACCACTTTTTACTTATGCGTGCAACTTTCTTGTACTTACTTGTACTTATGCGTGCAACTTTCTTCCCAAAAACAGTTGCGTAGAAAAACTAGGTAAAGCTTAAAAGCCTTCCAACCATTAAACCTAACAGGGAAAACACATTTGCTCCTGGGTGATGTGTGATAGAGCTCTCTGTTGAATGGGTGTTTAAATCATCATGTTTACAACCTGTATTGTTGAACTCCACATCCCTGTGTGCTCACTGTGATTAGAAGATAAATGATCCATATGAAAGCATGTGCAATTATCTCCCACTATAAACCTCAAAATCAGGGTGTTTATCTGCCTGAGCAAACGTGTTCAGGGCATCTTGTTTGTCCATGCTTGTTTGAAAGGGCATCACTCACTCTTTGAATAGACAAGATTATGACTTTGCAATTGGTTGCCATTTTCTGAGAGCATGTGAACAACTCATCTTTGTTGGATTCATTCCAAGTAACTGTAATGGACTCTTGTTCCTTTTTGCAATACATCCCATGTCTAGTTCACTGCCACTTTCACTGTGAACTTCCTTTTTATCCAGTGGATGGATTCTTTTAAAAAAAAAATTGTGTGTAAATTTTATGCTCAGAAATGTAAGGAACCGATCACGTTGGTTGAAACAAGGACAGCATGGGAACTTGTTCTGCACATTTCCTCATAAAACTTTCCCCATGTAATAATTAAAGCAGGTAGGAGAAAGGAAAGTATACTTCATAAAAATGTTAAAACGGAATGAACACTTTACATTTACATTTCATTCAAAATTTCCCATGACCTTGGAGAAAAAGTACTTCCTCTTTCAAGTATATATAGAAAAGTTGGGGTGGGGATGAATTACAAACCGTGAGGGAGTTATCCCCATTGAAACAAATTAAATAGTTTTTTAATCATTTTTTTTTTGTTGTTTTTAAGATTTACATCAAAACATGAACAAATTAGGCCAAAATGGAAAACAAATATCTTGTAGTCAAAAAGGTACTTTTCTTTGGAAAAAAAAGAATGAAAACTTTTTGATGGACTCTAACTGTATTCCCCCACTTACCTCCCCTCGCAGCTGTTCTATGCAGTGAGCAAATGTCAAGGAGGAACTAGATTGGCTAGATTGAGACAAGTATCAAACTCCAAAAACGAGGACCAGTCAATCAAAAAATAATTAATGGCAATAAATATATTGCCACTTTGTGATCTCGGAGGATTTTACCCTGATCTTGAAAATGGCAGGCAACCTCCTCCAGATGGTACAAAGATCTAAACTGGTGTTGATGAAATGTAAGGGGTTTCATAGTGTCTCTGTTTCAGTACTATATCAGGGATGAACTCTCTTGCAGAAAATTTGACACTTGAACTATTATCCATGCTGTTCATAAAAGAACATAATTTCTCGGTACCTGGGGCTTTGAGTAACTTGTGCCTGGGCATTCTGCCATCTTAACAGATGGACACAAGAGTAAGCAGATATGACACTGACACTGTTTATATGCATCATGTGTGGTGCTGGGGTCAGGAAACCCAGCTGGGAATGTTCAGACAGCAATCTGTCCTGTACTTCAGTGTCTCTGGTTCTGAGCAGGCTCCTAACTTCCTAAAAATATAAAGTAGCATTTTTCAGCCATCTGTGACATGTGCTTAGCTCTGTCTAATCAGGCAGAGTACAGAGCAGAGTTATTTTAATGAAGTCTTTACCCCCTTGTCTGTCTGCAAGAAGTCCCTATGGAACAGGACAAAACAAGCTTCAGTGCCTCTACTACAGTTCATGCCAATATGTTTACAGGGGATGCAAACCTGTTTTGCGGCCCACTGTCAGCTATGAAGGATTTGTTGTACAGGTCCCTTTTAACCAACAGGCAGTACAAGCTATGGACAATATCAAACCTCCAGCCAGGATGTTTTAATAAGTAAAATGGGTGGTTATGTGCACAAAGGAGGGCCATTTTGAGAATTCTGAAATCATGATCTTGCAAAGGGAAATGTATAAACTTCAACATTCTGTAGTTACACTGATGTGAAATGTTACAACTTCGTTTTTTTTAAACTCAACATCTTCTTTCTTTTTCTGCTAGCCCAACTCCGCATCTTAATTGGATCAAGGTTGGTAGAGATTTGCCCAAGGACAGAGCAGTGACAGAAAGTTTTGGAAAGATTTTGAAGATAGAACAAGTATCTGCAGCAGACGAAGGCACTTATGAGTGCACAGCAAGCAATTCTGTGGGGAAAGCAAAACATGAGTTTCAAGTTCACGTGGAAGGTGCCATTTACATTTTAATGGGTTTTAGATTTTGAATAATAAACAAACAGGGGTGTCAGAATCTCTGCCGGTATCAATCAGCACAATTCCATTGAAGTCTCTGGAGCTGCATTGATTTATACGAGCTGAGGATCTGTCCCAATGATTTTATATTTGCACAGTGTAGCATTCAATTTCATGTAAAATGATTATTTTTTTCACAAACCATGAAGATTTTGTAGCATGGGAAGTAAAAATGGTAATATATTCAAAAACAGTCATCTAAACTATAGAGATATGCTTTAGTCAAGCACAGGTTATTGGATTAAATTCTGGCATGTGTTATGCAGAACTCAGGCTAGGCAATCTAATGTTCACTTTTGGCCTTAAAATCTATGAAACTATCAGAGGTTTAATTTACTTACTTTTTTAATGTGGGAAATATAGTAACTTTGACTGGATCTTGCACGCTTTATTCAAACATAACTCCTAATCTGTAGAGTAAAGTCTGTCTGATAAATCCAAAGCATCTTGCATAGAAAGGAGAAATTAGGAGAAACAATCCTGGCCTCAATAATGGGAACATAACATAGTCACAAAGAGTAATCTCTGTGTTTTTAATTATATTTGCCACCATTTGAAAGGTGTCAGTGATGTCTTAGCTAGATTACTGCAGTTTTCTTGCCTCGCTCCCCTCCAGGTTTCTCAAAATATCACAGCTGAACAATCTGCTTCATTTCCTACCACAGGACTCTGATCTTTTCTCCGGCTCCTTCCACATTGTAGTGAAACTTCTCAGCCTCACTTGCAGGACTCTGCTGCTACCTATATTTCAGCCACTGTGGTACACTCAAGTGCTCATTTTTTACTCTGCTGATTTTGCTTATCTTTATGATCCCTTGACCTCATCTTCTTCAGAACCCAAATTCTACTGTCACGCTACCCCACACATCTGGAACCACTCCTTCCTCTCCAGTGCAACTAGTGACACTATTCTTCTTTTAATCCCTCACCCATGCCTACTTTTTTTCCTGCCATCACTGATTTTCACTAGAGCACTTCCCTGTGACATTCTCATCCCTAAATGAACTTACCTTGGGTCATCAAAAGGGATGGAGTGTCCATGATCTTCAGCGTCAAAAGCACAGGCATGAAGGAGTAACTTCATTAGCTGGTAGAAGTAGCCAAAGGTGACATGATCATGCACACTTAGCCAGACAAACCTTCACAACTTGTAATATTAATAAAATACTAACAAAGTTAACATAACAGGACAATTTAAGTGACTATAACTCTGACTGCAGGAGCTAGGGAACTCACCATCTACTTACTTTTCCCCACTTGCTCTGTTTTCTAACCCCTACTAATTTGCCTTCCAGCAGTTATTGACATCCTCACTCATTAATGTTATCGTTACTCCTGTACTATCTGTGTACGTTAGCCCGGGGGCTTATCTAACTTTAGATCTGCAAACTGTATCTCTGCTTCCACAAAGGCTAGCGAGGCCAGCGCCTGCCAGGAAGATGCTATCCCAAATTGCTGTCTCCAGCCCTTCACTAAAATAATACATTGTTGAAAAATTGCTCTATGAGTGTCACCCTTGCTGACTCTGGATGGCTCTGTTGACCTGAGGTGGCTGAACCACATGAAGGTTTTTATGGGTCTGTTTCAGCCTTTGGTTAAGAGACCTGGTTCTTTCTGTGCAGGCCATAGAGGTTCATGCTTTTAGACCAACATGTCTGGGGTTCTGTCCCCATGAATAGCAACACTCCCCTTCCTGCCCATGTGAATCATTTTACATGAGCATCACATTTGAAGTCTCCCAGTGTATTTTCTGGATTTACTTAGGTGGTAAACTCCCTAGGCCAAGGACACTGTCAACTCTTAAAAAAACATAATTAATAATAAAGCACAATGCCTTTCTTTGCTTTTGCGAGGCAAATAATAATATGATGATAGCACCTAGGTACACACATCAGGAATTAGGGCACCACTGTGTAATGCACGGAGTATAACCAGGAAAAAGTCAGGAAGCTCAGGAACTGACATGTCCACTACAAACCAAGAACTAGAGGCTTGTGGCTCCTTTGAAGTTCCCTATACCCAGTTTAGCTTTTAGTCTATTGCTATGACAAGATGTACCATTTGGATGAGACAAACAAACGGTGGCGGGTGGAGCACAAGTTAATGGAGCAAACTATCACACAATAAACAGAAGTCTCAGCTCACCGCATACCTAGCCATTGGCAGCTAGCTTCGTAGGCATCATGGAAGAGGTTCAGTCTTAAAATAGTGACTTGTATCATATCGCATAATAGCATAACATAGCACATAGCATAACATAGTAACTTAGGCCTGGTCTACACTAACCCCCCAATTCGAACTAAGGTACGCAACTTCAGCTACGTGAATAACGTAGCTGAAGTTCGAAGTACCTTAGTTCGAACTTACCTCGGTCCAGACGCGGCAGGCAGGCTCCCCCGTCGACTTCGCGGTACTCCTCTCGCCGAGCTGGAGTACCGCAGTCGACGGCGAGCACTTCTGGGTTCGACTTATCTCATCCAGACAAGACGCGATAAGTCGAACCCAGAAGTTTGATTTGCTTGCCGCCAAACTACCGGGTAGTGTAGACCTACCCTTAGTTACTCCACGGTAACTCTTTTGAAATCAATGGAGCTTGCACTGATGTGTGCATTTTCCTATCCATTGTTTGTTTGTTTATTTGTTTATTTATTTTTTGGCGAAGGCGAAACTGAGTGATAAAACCAGCCAATATAGTATCTTACAATAGGCATCATGCAAACTGAGTGGGTTAGGTAACAATGCAAAACATTTCCATTGTAAATCAAAAGTGAGAAACAATCTAGGGTCAAAATAAAGTATAGAAAAGCGTTGCCCCGTAGTTACACAGAGGATGAGTAACAGAATGAGTTTGCAGATAAATGCCTCTTCTTCAGAGTTAATAGGGCAATCCAGCCCCAGGACCGGGTAGTATGTAACTTTGCTGCTTCAGGAACAGAGTAGCAACAGAGTGTGAAAGTCACAATGTGATTTCTGCTTCCCATTGCTCCAGAGCACAGGGATGTTCACCATCCCCCTTTCAGTAGCAGGTTATTGCTCCATGTGTGCATTGGGGGACCCACTCACCCACCGCCTGCTCAGAGAGGGACTATCAGCCTGCTGGCAGTTGCTCTTCCTCCTTCCATCACTATGACAGCTCCAGGGATGTGGGTAGCCCATGCAGGAGTGTGTGATGACTCCTCACTCCCCCGTATTGCTGTGTCCAGGCACACAACAGGACTCTCAGTTCCCCTCACAGAGCAGAGTACAACATTTAGTGATATTATCATTTGGTAATGTTACTATCAGCTGTGCTAATGTGGCTGCTGTTTGGGGTAAGACACCCAAAATAGCTCTGGAAGGAAGACACTGAAACATAATTGAAAGACTCGGCGAAAACATTTTTCACTTGCCGTGAGTAAAAAAGAGACTCCATTTTGCTGAGAGAAATGTGCTCCTACGCTATTAAGCCATCCACATCTGCCAGCTGCTTGATTTTAATCTTCACTTCCCCATCTCTCCTCACTTCTCCATAGGCAGGCAACCAGAGAGGAAGAACAGCCTTTCAGGTATCTACACAGCATTTTGTCACATGATGTGACTGTCATTTGACACAACCCTGTTTTGCATAATATTTATTTCTCTTCCTGAAAGTGGGGAGGAATGGGACACTACGACCTGGAGAGGTTTCAAATGCTCCTGTCATGGAAGTTGCTGACTCTTAGAAATCATTCCAGATGGGACGGAATGTCTCTACAGTAGCTGAATATTTTAACAATCTGGTCATGGTTTTCTCAATTGCAGGAGCTTCAAATAGTAAAATACAAGGGAAATAACATGAATTAAGTTGTTCAGTATGTTGACCACAGGGAGAAAAGCGTTGTGATGAATTATTGTTTCTGTTTGTTAACCAGCAAGTCCCCAAAAACCTAAAACCACTATTGCCATGGAAAGAATGCTTTTTTATGAGAGCTATTAAACCCCTCTCCCCTGCATATAACTATTTTCTGTTGATGTCACTAATAGGATTTTGATCTATTAGGAGTCTCCTCCCATGCAACACGTTAGGCACAACTGAGCCCAAATATTATCCTTTTCTAGAGTTTCAAACCAGTAAATGTCACTAACATCCATCACCGAGCCACCTATTCAGTCCCATTCTCTCTCTGGGCACATGACGGGGTCAGATCCTCAGCTGGTGTAAATGACTGTAGTTCTATTGGCTTTGGTGGAGTTACGCCACTTTATAGCATCTGAGGATGTGACAGATTTTCCTCTAAGACTGTGCATAGGGGGAGAAAATTAAACAAGTAAGAAAAATTACTCTCCATACTATTAACTGGCACTGCTCCTCTGCCCATTCACTCTCCTATTGCTAGAGTATAAATCAGGATCTAGCTCTCATTTCCACATTGTGTCATACCTGCAGTTCCTCTTGCATGTCAAAACAAAACCCATCTTCATACCAGCATTCTCAAGCAATGGCATTTGCATGCAGCCTCTTTACTAATCCTATAATAGTTTGAGGGCCAAGATTTAGACAATTATGACAAAGCATATGAAAAATTGTCAAATTGTTTGACTGCTTGAACGTTTTAATCTCTCTTTTTGAAAAGTGATGTAGCCTGGAACATTGGAACGGGGACAGAAAAAGCCTGTTGTTTCTGTTTGAGCAGAGTGAGGTTCTTTTTTTAAAAAACAACAACAACTTGTCATGATTTCAAACACTTTTATTTATTAAATATAATCCCCCCAAATTTAAAATGCTTATAACCCCTGAAGCTTTTAACTAGCACAATGCCTAACATCATAACCCTGATCTTGGTTGGGGTGTCTAGTCTTTATTCTCAGAATAATAGTAAATAATAATAATATAATAACTAGGGGCATCATTTAAAAAAAACATGCCAATTGTAATCACGACCCCCATATTCGCAGCCCTTTTAAAAAGGATGAATTGCCCATGGAGGTGGCTGCCTTTACTCATCTTGCTCACACAAATCAGCAACTTGATGGCATAAATGTGGGATTTTGCAAATGCAAGTGGTACATGTTCATATTTTGATGCCGCATCCATTGCATTTGATATATTAATAGGCAGCACAGCGCCTCTTCCTAATAGAGTAGGGCTTCTCTAGTGTCTTCATGGTGTAGACTACATTTTAACACTGAGATTTTCTAATGGACACCTATAGACTCACAATTACATAACATCGAAGAGGCAACTCTAGCATCATCTTATTTGAAAAACATTAGGAAAGTACTTAGGCTGTGTATTTTTAGCTCTCCTTTAATTCAGCTGAGCAACTGGACACAAGGAGCTAGCACCATGTGGCAGGCAGCCTCTTTTGGATTATCAGCAGTTCTCCATCGAGAACCAGTGATCTTGGAGTACATTTTGGGAACCTTTGTATTAGAGTATTGTCACCATCTCATTTCTGTCTTGGTCCTTATCTTCAAGTCCCTTAATGACCTGGGCCCAGAAGATCTAAAATATTGCCTAAAGCTCCAGGATGGAGGACTGTGGTTAACAACTTCACTTCTCAGTCACAATGGAACTTTCTACCACAAAGGTACAGCTGGTCTATGCAAGAGACAGAGCTTTGACTGATTCCATACTGTGGAACAAACTCCCATAAGAACCAAGGATCTCCCCACCTTCTGCTCCAGGTGCAAGACATGCTGCTTTGATCTTCTCTAATGTGAACACATAGCAGTGTTTACATATTTAAGAAATAAAAGGAAAACCCTACCAAAACAAACACTACACACTCAATTCTCCTTATTAACATAAACATAGTATTTACTTCCTGTTCTAAGAACAAGGAAATATGGCAGTGCAGCACTGCATCTCTGGCACCACCATGTGGGCAACTTTTAGCACTGTTGACTTTTGAGTGGTGACTGCTCTATCTTGAACATTTAGGGCCTGTTTCAAAGCCGATAGAAGTCAATAGAAAGACTCCCATTTACTTCAGTGATCTTTGGATCAGGCCCCTGGGATCCCAGTTGTCTGACTATTGTGAGGATGATGCAAAGGTGTCAGAAACCACAGGAAACCTCTCTGGCCCATGCAAAGAGAGAAGCTTCGATGCAGCCTCTGCATTCCCTGAGTCACCAAAATATTCTCAACACTTCAGGTTCTTCCATCACAGACCTATATCCAGGTCCCATTGAAGTCAATGGAAGCCACACAGTCACATCCAAGGGGAGGATTTGGGTTGAATAGATATTTGCATTTTGGTTACATTGGTTATGTTACACGTCCGTTGTTAAGAGTTTCATATTGAGGGTGTTTCTGAAAATATCAAACCAAGCAACATTGCCATTTTCACCAGCCTTCCTGTCCCCAGACATTTAGCTTTGCACTTACAGCTGGGCATTTTCATTCAAACACTGTCCACTTCCCACAGCCTCTCCTTGGCATTTAATTTCGACAAACACCATCTAAACAGAGGAGAATGGTGTATATATTATTTTAATTTCTCTGGTAGAATGATTTTATAAATCAAAATAAAATAAGAGAATATATTTATCCTTTAAGAGAGAACCTGCTCTGCAATAGTTGATAGAGTGTGCCATCTACTGGAAGCCATTAGTGTTAGCAGCATCGTCATGAACTTTTATTCCTACTAGTTGTAATGTCTGCTGATATGTTATTTTTGTTCTTAACAGAACCTCCTCAGTGGATAAAGAAACCCACAAGTGACGTTTACAGCATAGAGTCAACTGCTTTGCTATTGTGTGAAGCTACTGGCAAGCCTGAGCCAACTATAAAGTGGAAACGTAATGGGATGCCTATTGATAGTAAGTACAGGATACAAAATAGTGTGCTCATGTTACACTGACAGATGCTGGTTGTCGGTGGGTGGGATCGAACTGGGGACTTCTGGAGCTTAGTGCATAAGCCAAAAGCCAACTGGCGGTTAGCTAAGGCTGTAGAGCAGGCTCTAAGTGGTCCTGGTGCCACTAGATGGAACAGACACCACACCTAGAAGGTGTGTGGGTTACATACTTCCCCTAGCTGAGGAAGCACGTCCCGAGCTTCAGAGTCTTCCCAGTTGAAATCCTGGATGAGCCCCCACTTGTAATGCCGACAGACCCCAGTCGTTGGCGGGCGGGATCAAACCGGGGACCTCTAGAGCTTAGTGCATGAGCCTCTACCGCATGAGCTAAAAGCCAACTGGTTGTTAGCTAAGGCTGTAGAACAGACTCATTTAACTCTCTCTCTGAGTGGTCTCGGTGCCATTAGATGGGACAGAACACCACCCCCAGAAGGCGTGTGGGTTATACTCAGCTGGACAAGATTAGCATATACTATACTCCCAGCACAAAAGTTGGTGCATAACTCCAAATGCATCATATGATAGTGGATTTGTCTGGTTTAGCCAAAGTGAATACTTCATGGTGATAATGAAGGGAGTAGAATTAAAGTAACAATAATATGGAAGCTACAAGTGTAATTTAAAGCCTATGGCCAGTCAGTGTATGTTTCTCATCTTTAGGAACATGGATCAGAATCTTACAATACTAGGGCCCCGCTAGGATTCTTGACTAGCACAGAGATAAGCCACAAAATGGCTGAAGAGTAAAGGCCCTGCTCCCTTCTTGTTCCTCCCCTGGCACTATCTGCTTGAATAAGGGTAGGGAAGGGCTAGGCCATGTCCGTCTGTCTCTCTATCTCTCTCTGCCACAAACACACCTGAACCAGCCAGCACATCCGGCTGTACGCTGAACCCCTCTAATGAATTCTAGCTGAGAAAATCAGAATTCCTCCCAGGGACCCAATCTGCAGCATGGCCCCTCCATTCTCACTCCAAGTTACCCAGGACACTGTCTATCCCAGGGATCGGCAACCTTTGGCGCGCGGCCTGTCAGGTAAATCCGCTGGTGGGCCAGGACGGATTGTTTACCTGCAGCGTCTCAGGTTTGGCCGATCGCAGCTCCCAGTGGCTGCAGTTTGCCGTTCCAGGCCAATGGGGGCTGCGGGAAGGGTGGCCAGCATGTCCCTCGGCCCACGCCACTTCCCACAGCCCCCATTGGCCTGGAACGGCGAACTGCGGCCACTGGGAGCTGCGATTGGCCAAACCTGAGATGCTGCAGGTAAACAAACCGTCCTGGCCCGCCAGCAGATTTCCCTGATGGGCCGTGTGCCAGATGTTGCCGATCCCCGGTCTATCCCATCATACTGTATATAGGTGTAAAGAACATATAGTATGGCTGAAATTCAAAGTTTTGTAGGTGATTTGGACATTCTTTTTAATGAGAACTGGGTAGTCGGATGCCTTAGGTGCTTCTGGAAATCTGCACAAACATATACGAAATATAAACCATGCTATTTCTGTCATAGGTCAAATGTAGATAAACATTTTACTGAAAGCCAAGCTATCCACTTCTCTTTCTCACTGGGAATGATGACATGTGCAATGCTTTAGAGCAGCTTTCTGGTGGTTGGGGAACTGTTAGCCTAATACTGAATATGCAACTTGCCCTTTTGGCTTGCATCTGAAATGGAAGCAGTTCAGAGATGCTCTGTGAACTCAAAGTAATGCTCATTCCTCATCCTACTGACATGCTTTGATTCCTTTCAGAAAGGACCTATAGGGGCAGAGTCTCTGCCGGGGAGATCAGCATTACCAACCTACAACTGCAGGACAGCGCAGTGTATCAGTGTGAGGCAACTAACAAGCATGGCACCATCCTTGCCACTGCCAATGTGAATGTTTTAAGTAAGTACTCCACAACATTAGATTATTTATGGAAAGGATGCTGTTGCCAAGGGACCCAATCCTGCTCACCCATCACTGCTTGAGGCTAAATCATGGGAGTAAAAGTTTTTACAATTAGGCCCACAGTTGTTAATGCTTACCAAAGCTGGCAGTTGTTCTATGGCTTTCATCATTAATCTCAGGATTCTAACAAGTTCATTGTAACTTTGCATTGGTCCAAAATTTGAAGAGATGCTATTTATTGTGTAATCTGATTCAAAGAGCCTTGCATCACGTGCACTATATTATATGTTTAGGGTAAACACAAAATGACTCGTGTGTATACTCTATTTTAAGAATTGTGCCTCGCTCAAAGACTTCTATTAAATAAAACAATAACGGATAGTTGAGTTGAGACCGATGGTGTGGAACCGGGATTGTGCCCTTAACTGTACAATTATATTATTACACAGATCATTAATCTGGAATTTCAGTTTTTATTACCAATTTGTTCGTTTAAGAAACAAATCATAATGCTGGGAATTGACTTAGTGGAAGCAGTCCCCATCGGCAGCAGAACCAATGTAGTTTCCCCATTTCTGGAGCATGTCCTAGGCCCTACAGCCCCGGCATTTCATAGAACCAACCTCCTGTTGTCTTTCACAACAAGGTTTCCTGTTGCGTTTACACAGTGGTGCTTGAGAGGGAAGCCAGGGACTAGCTCCAGAGAAGAAGCATGGTATTAAGAGAGAGAGTATGACAGTGAATTCCTCATTAAGTAGATACACCAGCCATTGATCCTTATGAGCTGGTGGCAGCAGCTGTCGAAGCATCTGAGCTGCAGTTGCACTGAGCAGTGGTAGAACAGCTGGAGGCTCCAGAGATGGAATGATTCCCTGTTGTGCAGTTCCCTCTTGCACCAGCCCAGTTACTTGAACTCATTGTGGTGCTAGTGGTGGGGAGGGCATTGGAAAGCGGATCTGAGAAATAACATGTTTGATTCTCACGCCAAAGCATAACACAGCTGATTTACATTCTGTTTTGCAGATATTGCTCCATTAGTGCTAACCTCAGACAGTGAAGATTATGCCACAGTTGTTGGTTTCAATGCTTTCTTGCACTGTCAAGTTTTTGCTTCACCTCCCGCTGTCATTATTTGGTAAGCCATTGATAACTGTTTGCCTGCTGCTTGTTTTAAATCGCTGGTTTTATATTGAACATGTTGTTTAGCTGTACAAACACATTGAAACTTTTCAGTCATCATGTTTGAGTTAAATTTAATAATGAATAAGATAATATCAGTATGGTGGACTTAAGCTTTTTATCCAAGGATCTCAAGGCACGGTGCTGTACGAAGATTAATAAAACCCCACAACATCTGTTTGAGGAAGGTATTGTAATATCCAATAGGCTGGTAAACTGAGACATGGTCCAGCTAACATGACTTGCTCAGAGATATTCAGTCACTCAGTGACGTAGCTGGGAACAGAATCCAGAAATCTTCATGTTATTCCTTTGCAATAATCACTAAACCTAAATTCCTCCTGGTTTGAAAGCCTGGTTCCAAGACTCTTGAAAATAATTGGTAACCATTATTATACTGTTAGGATGAGGGATGACAGCACAATGCCACTTGAAGGTCTGCGGTACACTGTATATGAAAATGGCACCTTGGAGATCAGAGAGACAAAGAAAGAAGATTCTGGGTCGTACACTTGTTGGGTGACAAATTTGGTTGGAAAAAGTGCAATCACTGCCAATCTGGGTATCAGAGGTAACTTCTCATTTTATGAATAGACACATCTTTGAAACATGTTAAGTCTTTAGAGAAAATGTATTCCAAAACAGAGGTATATTCTGCTTCTTGTAATTGCTTCAAAAATTATCACATGGTTTATGGACAATACTTGATTCAGAAGGACCCAGTCCAGCAAAAGAAGCAGCATCATGTATGGATGATGCAAGGGACAACTATGCAAGGTTTAATGCAAGGAATGTGCAAGAATCAAGACAAGGTATGCACTCTTGCATATATAGTGCATGGTCCTTCCCCCATGAATGGATGATCCTCACATTGTCCTGGGCACTGCAATAAGAATGACAAGGCACAAGGAATGTGGCTTAACTAGGTCACAGCTTTATTAACACATCTGGCAATAACTTGTCCAGTGCAGATCAGACTTCCTTCTGTAATCCATACCATCTTGGGGAGGACTGGCCTCATCCCATCCCCTTCCACACCATTAACCTGGTCCCAGCAGCATTGCTGCAACCCCACTGTCATCCCCCTTTTTGATTGTTGAGGGCATGGGTATTGGCCCTTGCTATACCAGCCATTAGGAACCTTCCACCCCACTTCTTTAGGGGTTGTCATCTCCAAACTCTACCACTAATTCCAATTTTTCAGGGGATTGGACCCCCCTAGTGCATGAGTACCTGCACTGGGCACCTGCCAAGTTTCAACAACATGAGTGATAACCTCCTCTACCCTCTCAGATTAGAGTAGGATCTGGGTTTTGGAGTCTTGCTGTGGGCATTATGCTAGCAGCCTTTTTGAGACCGGGAAGGAGTTTTTTCCATATTCCTATATTGGCCTGAGCACCGGGGGAGGGGGGGGGAGGGGGAGGGTTTGCTTCCTCTCAGCAGCCCAGAGACTCAGTGGATATGCTGGGTTTGTAATGTTTGGGTTTTGGGATAATTATAGCATTCCTGTAATGTGTGTTACCTTTAAATTACTGATGTATACTTTCAGCTTTAACTCCATTTTAACACAGGTTTTGTGGGGGTTTTGTGTGTGTCTTGAAATGGAGGATGGGGTTGGACAGATACAGTTGAGAACATAATCTAAAGTCTATGGGTTGCACATGTTACAGAGGGTTTAGTGTAGCCTGAAGAACGACTAATGATGCATGAGTAGGAAAAGCTGCAGTTTGACTCTGAGCCAACGATGATTTTGCAGGTTTTGTAGTTAGGGAACAAAACAAAACAAAACGAAAACCCTTCTTTTTACTTGTCAGCTGGACACAACTGTTTAGAAATTAATGAGAGACTATAAATATGGGAACAAACAATGAAATGTTCACAAAGCTACTTTTCACTGTATGGCAATGTAGCCAATTGCTTTCCATTACTTATTCTTCTGTTTCTTCATTCAGACTGATTTTAAAATAATAAACTTGATTGTGATATTTTTTCCCCACTTGACTTTAATTAGTTTGTAATTTTCTCTGGGTCATTGCCAAAGTCTATTTGAAGTAGGATTGGGCATAAAAATCATAGTCAAGTTTTTCTCTCTCATTTATTTTGTCACATACTCTAGCAGACCATTAGCTAGGATGTTCACCTGTGATATTTTCCTATAAACTCCTCATTGGCTGTATGATCCTCTTTGCTATGAATTGAACTCAAAGGAAAATGCTTCTCTAGTACACTAAATGTTAGCACAACCTCAAATCAAAAATATTCCTCCTTAATTTGACTAGTATGCAGAAAAACTACAGTATATTGCTCCTATGATTATTTTCTGCATTTGAATTGCTTGGTGAAAATGTAGTACAATCACCTGTATATTGCTAATCAGAATATCTTTCTGTGATCAACCAGATGCTACAAAACTTGTTGTTACTCCTGATAACCCGCAAGTGTTGAAATCACATTCAGTTTTATTGAAATGTCAGTCTGAATATGACTCACACTTGAAACAAAGTTTTAAATTATCCTGGAGGAAAGATGGAGATGAGTTGCAAATCAACAGCACAGAAGATGGCAGGTAATCTTGATAAAAACCTCTCCTTGTTTTGACTCTGAAACAATACTGTATAGCATGGTTAATTTTGTTTCCTAGGGATAGGATATTTTTTATAACTTTAAGCCCAATCTGTGCATATCGTAGCTGTGCATGCAGCACATATTTTTATGAATGCACCTGTGTTCTTTCAAATATTTTAAAGCTTTGATTTTTTCGAACCGAGCTACACAGGTAGGTTCATATGTACTTGCTATCCTGTGGTGCAGTATATCTCATTTGGCAGGTACACTGCACAATGAAGTACTAAACGTGGCAGCCTACACTTAATCCAAGTGTGAAATCCTAGCTCCACTGCAGCCACTGGGAGTTTTATCGTTGGCATCAGTGGAGCCAGCATTTCACCCCAGTTGTTCAACGCTTGGGTGCTAGATGCTTAGCCAGAGTTAGAAACATTAGTTTAAATAGTATACCTTAAAAGCAGTGTGTTTCTGAATGGTTGTGTCCTAAGCATCGGAATGAAGGAAATCAGGGCTGAATTTTGCTCCCCGTATAGTTTTTCCATTGAATTTGATAGGATTAGGATTGGGCCTCTAATCCTATGAAGTGTCTGGAATGGACAATTCTGGAGGATTAAATTCCTTTATTTTTTAGTCATGGAAGAGATACAGCCCCCCACGCCGCACCATGTAATATGACTGAGCACATGCATAAAGAATGAGGGCCAGATCCTCATTGAGGGGTAAATCAGCATAGTTCCATTCAAGTCAATGAAGCCATGCCATTTACTCCAGCTGAGGATCTAATTCTGAGCTCTAAATTGCTACAAAAATAATATTCTAAAGTACAATGTATAATATATCTGGAGCTAAGGCACAATTTTAAATAACAGACATACGCCACCATTGTATTATTCCAAATGTGTCTGTTATCAAAGGCGTGCACGAACAGGCCTTCAGGAAAAACATGTCTATCAATAATATGCTTCTCTTCCAATTCTCTCTCTCATGCTTATGTAATTTCTTTTTTGTCCTGAAGGATAATTATTGAAATGGATACATTGTTCATATCAAGTGTGACATTCGAGGATCAAGGCGTTTACACCTGTGTGGCTAGTACATCCCTGGACAGTGTCACAGCTGAATCTCAATTAATTGTCCTTGGTAAGTAATTTTTTCCCCCTGGTTTGCAGACTACATCCAAAAAGTTAAACACTGTAGTGATTCAGACCAGTTTTTCTACACACAATTTATAGAACATCAGTGGCCTGATTTTCAGAGATTCAGAGCACCTGCAGCATCTATTAATTTCGATTAGGACTATGCTTTCTCAACATCTGTGAAAACTGGGCCCCAGAGCACAATATTCTGATACAACAACACATATAATAATGTCCTTGTTGAGCGCCATTCATCATTTTCTCTTGTGCAAGAGGCAATCACACCAGCTGCAGGAGCTGTTGAAGGCTGGAAGCTCTAGTTGCATTGGTGGAAAAGTTATGCTGTCACTTTGCAACCCAGCGGGAGGATTCCTCCATCCCAGCTTCCACGGAGATCTCCGGCATGCAGCCTAGCCCCTTGGACTGTGCTGGTTCCAGAATATGATATTACAGGGGCCACCCATGAGAACTTATCCGTTTTGACTTAGATATATGCATAAGTCTACCTTGTTATTTGAATACACCCTATGCACCGCTTCAATTATGATTGGGAATACTTATTCTGCAAAAATAGTGAGGCAGCTTTATTTTGTTATCTAAAGTCCTGAACCTAAGGTACCTATATATCCCCCCCTACCATAGTATCTGAGTGCCTTACAATCTTTAATGTAGTTATCCTCACAAAATCCCCTGTGAGGTAGGGAAGTACTATTATCTATGTACTAGTCATTTACTAAGGGCTATTGTCTTATTTGCTCTGGCTAACAGAGTCTTTTAGTTCAAGCATTTGAGGCTTATGCTTTAAGATCCTGAGGTCCCAGGTTCAATCCTTGCCTCTGACGGCTGCAGGCTCATCAGTCTCTATTTGTGGCACAGCCATCACGGGAAGGGGACAGAGCACCACAAGAACGGGTGCAGTTACACCCCCATTTTACAGAAAGGGAACTAAGGGCTTGTCTACACTTGAAATGCTACAGCAGCACAACTTATGCCAATGGGAGAGGTTCTCCCACATCAGTGTAGGTAATCCACCTCCCTGAGAGGTGGTAGCTAGGCCGGTTATGTGAGTTTTTCACATCCCTGAGTGATATAGCTAGGTTGACCTAACATTTTAGTATAGACCAGGCCGAAGGCACAGGGAGACTAAGTGATTTACCTAACGTCACACGGGAAGCTAGTGGCAGAACTGAGACTTGAAACCCAGCTCTCCCAAGTCCCACCTGGCACCATAATCACTGGACCATCCTCCTTTTCTCCTGACACTGGTATGGACTGCCAGCTGCTCTGCCCATATGAAGCCCTATTGAAGTCATGGGTGTGGTGACCTGGTGCACTGACATGCAATCCATTGCAGAATTGGAGCCTAAGTACCTATCCAAGGGAATGTTATTTTAAGGGCAAGCTTTTGTTTTTGTTTTAATTTAATTCATTAATTTTCTTGGCAGAGGCTGCAGCCGGACTTAAATCACTCACCTGCAGGGTTTTATACTTACTTCATGCTTTAATGATAAATGCTGGTTTTCAATAAAAAGTAAATTAACAACATGACATGCCTTTTATTTACAGTACTGTATTTTTATACTACGTGTAATTCAACATGTTTGTTGACTATTTGTTATACTACTTATGAAAATTCCACAAAGGGCTATATTCCATTTTAAAAGTTGACCTGCTTGGGGGAAAAAATGGTCTTGATCCTTTTTTGTTTTTATTATGATGTATAAAAAATAGCCAGATGGGGGTTTAAAAAAAAATCTGTGTTTTTCAAACTAACAATTCAAGCTTTTTCTGTCCTTGAAAATTCAATGGTGACTAGAGAACTAACTTCACTAAAAACAAGACACCACAATTTGAACAGGAAGGAATTTTTAGTTGGACTGTTTAAAGCTGTTTGGTTTTGTTAACACCCATCAGTGACTAATGAACATATTGGAGAACATCTTTTTTAAAATAGAGGACCGTTGTCTCTCCAAATAAGATCTAAGAACTCACAACAGACATGCTCTGAGACCCCAAGAGGGCCACTAGCAAAACTTAGGGAGACCATACTGGGTATTTCTGATATTTCAAAGGTGTAATACAATTGGGGAGGAGAGAGGAGGTAGGGTGAGGGGAAGAATGTTTCTAGCATTCTTTAGACATCATATGCATGGTAAGAAGGCACAAGCTCATTTTTTTAAAAATCCTGTGCCTTCGCCTTTAATTTAGTTTACAAAAATGCAGTGTCAGTCCTAGTTTTAGCCAATTATAAAGGTGACTTGATTGAAGCAAAAGGAGGATGAAGACTTGCTCAAGGCCTCAAAGCCCAGCTCCTTAATCTGTTTAATTACTATGTCACACAGCCATAGATTAAAGTGATTCCAAGAGATGGAACCATTTCCACTTTGAGGTTTGAAGAACAGGTTCATAATGAACATAGTTTTATTTTTAACATGATTTTTTTAATTTCTTTCGTGGGTTTTCTTGTTTGTATTTAGATGTTATTTCAACAAACATACTACACCACAATACTCTTGCTATGAGAAATTTTTTTTCCTCAGACCATATACATTTCGTAAAACGGATGGTAAAATTGACAAAACAAGTCTCAATAACTGATGAAGATAAACATCTGTCAGTCTGAATGTGCCTGTATTAAAAGCATTAACTGTAGGATATGCATTTTCACAAACATATGTTATCCCAAACCATAGATCGTCTCTATTGCCTCTTATAAACTTGTTGAGAAACACAAGGTCATTCTGCAAAAATGTCTGTCCTCCCATGCTGTTTTCCTGCTCTCCTGCTGGTTAATCCATCTCTGTAGATGTTGTATTAAAGCTTTACAAGTCAGATTCTAAACTCCTATATAGACAGACCTTGATATGTAGCTCTGAAAATCAGCTCTGACACAGATAGTGCATATGATGAAGCAGTAGATGGGGTTGGAATGACCCTGCTGAGGGATTAAGTCACTTTTGTGGCATCTAGATGAGAGATCTAGCCAGGTTGTTATTTCATACTCACCATGATGGCATCTAAGCACACCGACTGGCTTTTGTCCTAGCTTCTAGACGGATCATGAACTGAGAAGCTGGGTGATGAACTTTCTTCTCCACTCACATAGCATAGGGTTAAACTGGGAATCCATCAGGGATAATTAATTTTCTCCTCCCACTAACATTTAAGGGTGTAGGTTTAATATCTGGTGAAGTTCACTCTTCTTCCCCCATCATTGCGGTTTGGACCACAATAAATAAGTGAAGCAAATACAGCTTTCTGTTCAAAACAGCACTGAAATATATTCATTATTATATAGACTGTGTTGATTAAGAAAAAATAAATCTATTGCACTAGTTATTATAATAAGAGTACATGAGATTTCCCTGAAAATGAATATAGCAATTCATAAAATCAGAGGATCCACTTTGTGTTTATATAATAAGGGTGGGATTTTTAAAAGTGATTGTTGCTGGCCTAACCAAGTCGCCATTGAAGTCAATAGGAGTTTTACCAAAGCCTTCAGTTGAAGCAGTTAGGCCAATGCACAGCATGTTGAAATCTTACCCTAAATACATACAACTCACCTTCTTTCTATTTTCTCTTTATTTCTTAGATGTTCCTGACCCACCAGAAGAGCTACTTCTCTCAGAAAAACAGAACAGAAGTGTTAGATTATCCTGGAAAGCAGGAGGCAGTCACAACAGTCCCATTTATGGTATGAAGGATTCTAGTACCATAGTCTTGCAATTATTTTGTCATTTATTATGTCATTACCACTAGAATAAACATATAAGGTTCATATACATACTTAATTGTTTTTATTTTTGAAGCACCTTTGTTATAAATTTACTTTCTTTTGTGCTTGCCATTGAATTTATATGAGCTTTAATTCAGAGTTATGCTTTTGGTATTATCTCTCTCATTTTTATTTTTCCCATTCCAGAGTCCATTGTAGAATTTGAAGCGAATCGTTTGGAGCCTGGGAAGTGGCAGGAACTCATAAGAATCCCAGGGAACAACACAACTGTTGTTTTATCATTGGCTCCTTATATAAATTACCAGTTCCGTGTTCTATCCATTAATGGTGTTGGAAGAAGCAAGGCTAGCACATCATCAGCACGCTATGAAACACCTCCCACTGGTAAATACTGTCATCTCATTTCCTGGCTATATATTTTCTAGCATAATGGTCGATCCAATTTGTTCCATGAGGGTTTGAAATGAGACAGGGTTGCTTTCAGCCCAGTTTAAGTGATCTGGGACTTAGATTTTTATACTTTTGCAAACCTGAACACCTTATTCTATGATTCGTCCCACTGAAGCCAAATGAGTCTCTATGAAGATGTAGTTATATTCAATAGTCTCTGAAAGAGAGAGGCCAGAGCTGTGACCCACACCGGCCAGAAGAGCTGGTACCCTGCGAAGGGGAGCATATTCCACACATTTGCCAAGGATGGCACAGCAGCAGTGATCTCCTGCACCCTCTGAAACTCTGAAGGACATCATACTAAGTTAGGCACGATGGTCCAGGGGCTCTGTTCCTTAAAGCTACAATATAGCCCTTTTATATGAAAACAGTTGCTAGATAGGATCTTTAGCAAGATTTATGGTGAGCCTCCCAGCAGCTCTGAACTTGTCACAAATCTCCATTCACAACACATTTCTCATTGTAACACAAAATGACTGGTTCCTGAAAGTACTTGCAGAGACCAGCTGTTCCGCATTGCATAGTAATTTGCATTGCCCCAGCTTTATTTTTGCTTTAGGTTTTGTTTTTGTTTTTTTTTACGTATATCGTCTCAGCTTCTTCCACAGCTTTTCAGCTCCGTGTCACACACTAATGATACACCTTCTTTTTTTCCATTCCCAACAGGGGGAATGTCTCTTCAGAATAATCCCCCTACATCTGGTACTCTGAAATCCAAAAAGTCAGTTTAGAGATATCGACTAAAACTAACCAAGAAGGCTGCTCAAGATCAAACCATATGAACTACATATTTGTTCACTAACCCTCTGATGTGTCAAGTCATTATGTTTAATCGTGGGTTCTTTATTTACATGTTGGTTAGTTGCAACAAAGCCAAATCATTTCAAGGAAGGAAATTAGCCTGGCACTTTTCACATCTACCTGGTTGTTTTGTGAAGATGTAGGGCATAGGGCGGGAGGGGGGGAAAGACAGGATTAATAAAGGACAGATGGTGTAAACTAATTTTATTCATTCTACTGTTATAGCTCCAGACAAGAACCCAGAAAACATCCGAGTCGAAGCTTCTGAACCAAATGAAATGGTTATGAAATGGGAGGTAATTTAAAAGTTCCTATCAGTGATATTATATGTGAAATGATTTCTCCTTTCAAGCTGAAGATCTTGAAGCATTACTGAAGTTATCAGATCATTTTAAGAGAGTACCCACATTTTCAATATGGGTTTCATGGGTTTCTTCCTGCTACCTGTCTTCTAGTCGTCATTAGTAACTCCATGGATGAAATCCGAGGACCACTGAAGTCAAAGGCAAAGCTCCTATTCACTTCAATGGGTCAAGGATTTCTTTCCTTCCTCTACCGTTCAAAAATATATTTTTGACATCTATGTGACAAATGCTATGGAAAAATGTAAGAAGGCCTGTAATACACAAGTGTGTAGTGGGGAGAAGAAATCCCATATATAGCACATATAGCAAGAGCTGGAGAAGGTCATTAGTGCAAGTGTCAAAGGAATCTGTAGAAGTATTGAGGACAGAATTACAGCCGTCAGATTTCCAGACTGTCTGTAATTTATGTGCCATCTGTTCAGAGGGATATATTTTCTCTTTAATTCCAAAGAAGTTTTAATAATTGTAGAAGGAATGTATTTTGTGTAAGTGGAATAAAACACATTTTGCATTAGATTTGTAAAGATTATTTTCCACCCTGGTTCTAGCAGAAATGAACCATACAAATTTCCACAACCTGAATTTTCATTTTAGGTTGGGTGTCGAGTGACCAGACCTCTCAATTTTTATAGGGACAGTCCCGATTTGTGGGTCTTTTTCTTATATAGGCTCCTATTACCCCTCACCCCTGTCCTGCTTTTTCACATTTGCTGTCTGGTCAGCCTAGTTGGGTGTAGCCCAGAAGTGAATGTGACCCTCTAAGTCTATTGACTATTACTTTATTGTGAAACTTCATTCTACAAAATATTCCATAGTCAGTGAGAACAATTCTGTGTTTATAAGCAGTTGCATAGAGGCACAGACAGCATATGCTGTTGTTAATTATTTGTACTGCTAGCTAGACATAATCTCTGCCCAAAAATCTTACAATCTACAATTCAGTTGTAGCACTACAATTAAAGGTGAGAATGGAGTGGGATTGGATAGGTTTAGATAAATAAGAACAGACAGGGATTCTGGGTTCATTTAGACTATTTTTGGATACAAATATTTTTATTTAGTGTGCTTCTTGTAGGCTTTGCAGCAGATCTTCTATGCCTGATACATACTGAATGCTTTATTTCCAGCAGACAAGGACTGGATGTATGCACACAATGATTCTGCAAAATGATGTTAATCTGCCTAGTTTGGATTAACAGATCAGATGAGCATTAGCAATAGGATTTTCAGCCAAGGCTTTACAGGATTAAAGCAAGATCAAAATAATAGTCGAGTGGGGCTGAAATTTAACCCTAAACTGGAATTTATTTTCTAGCAGTAAATTTTATTTTCTTATTTTCTTTTTCGTGCGTTAGTAAATGATCAATTTTCAAAGTACCGTTCAGGTTTTAGTCAAGGGGATTTACAAAATTAAATTCCTGTGTACTGCTTTGGCAATGCAATGAAGAAGTCAAAATGTAAATAATGATGATCATTTTAAACAGTCATGTGCTCTAAATATTATGCAAAATTGTTAATAAATGACAATTCAATTAATTATATTATTAATGCAGTTAAATATTAATTCAAATTAAGTCAATTTAAAATGTGATCCAGCAAATACTTTAAATATATAGTTCATGTGGTTTGTTGGGTTGGAGCTATCGTATTTATTTTAATGCGTCTTGTATATGGAATAAAATTGACTGAATTATTAACATTTTTGTGGCTTATACACATTACAATTAAATTCTAAAAGTAGTTTGACTTATAAAAACACATTGTTCAAGTCTAGATCTGAGCAAAATTTTTTGCACAAAACTTTGTGTCAAAAAATACAAATTTGGCGACACTGAAACATTTAATGAATTTCTGTTAATTTTGCCAAATTGTTTTGGTCGTAAAGATAACCTACAAAATTCTGAAAAAAATGTAAATGTTTTGATTGAGTTTTTCTAAAGGAAACATTTCGATTTTTTAGGTAAAAATGAATGTTCCTTTCAAAAACATTTTAAAGTGGTCAAAACTGAAATATTTGAATTTAATGAAATATTTTTTGTTCAACCTGTTTTGTTCAATCTGTGGTTCCACCACAAACATTGTTTTTAAAAGTTTTTTTGGAAATGCCAGTGAACCTACACTCCCCCACAACAACTGAAGTAAATGGCAGACTTTCCATTGACTTCAAAGGCTGCTAGATTAGACCGTATAAGGCCTGGCGACTGAACTAGCCTATCAATAAGGGCGAACACCTCAGCTTTTTGATGAAAAATGGCTTGTTTTTTGTAAATGAAAATGTTCTGTGAAACTTTTCATCTCTTCCTAAATTTTCTGATTTCTAAAATAAAAAAAATCAACAACTGAAAAAAATGCTTTAAAAATTGAAAAGTTTTTATGCAAAACCAACCATTTCTTTCTAAAATGTCTACAGAAAAGCCATACCATTTTCCAACCAGCCCCAGCTGACATCATTTTATGGATTCATTCTTTCCTTATATCACAAAGAGGTTCCTCAACAAAGCAGTAAAAAAAAAAAAAAAAAAAATTGAAGCACAGCTAGTACCCGTTAAGTGTCCAGATCTAGTTGAGTGGAGTGTGTGTGTGTGTGTGTGTGTGTGTGTGGGGGGGGGGAGTGGTTAGTGCATATTTAAAATCATATAGGATAATCTCAACTTATTTATAAATGATCTGGAGAAAGGGGTAAAAAGTGAGGTGGCAAAGATTGCAGATGATACTAAACTGCTCAAGATAGTTAAGACCAAAGCAGACTGTGAAGAACTTCAAAAAGATCTCACAAAACTAAGTGATTGGGCAACAAAATGGCAAATGAAATTTAATGTGGATAAATGTAAAGTAATGCACATTGGGAAAAATAACCCCAACTATACATACAATACGATGGGGGCTAATTTTGCTACAACTAATCAGGAAAAAGATTTTGGAGTCATCGTGGATAGGTCTCTGAAAACGTCCATGCAGTGTGCAGTGGCAGTCAAAAAAGCAAACTGGATGTTAGGAATCATTAAAAAGGGGATAGAGAATAAGATGGAGAATAACTTATTGCCCTTATATAAATCCATGGTATGCTCACATCTTGAATAGTGCGTACAGATGTGGTCTCCTCATCTCAAAAAAGATATACTGGCATTAGAAAAGGTTCAGAGAAGGGCAACTAAAATGATTAGGGGTTAAGATTAAAGAGGCTAGGACTTTTCAACTTGGAAAAGAGGAGACTAAGGGGGGATATGATAGAGGTATATAAAATCAGGAGTGGTGTGGAGAAAGCGAATAAGGAAAAGTTAGGTATCAGAGGGGTAGCCGTGTTAGTCTGGATCTGTAAAAAGCAACAGAGAGTCCTGTGGCACCTTTAAGACTAACAGATGTATTGGAGCATAAGCTTTCATGGGTGAATACCCACTTGTGTCTGACGAAGTGGGTATTCACCCACAAAGGAAAAGTTATTTACTTGTTCCCATAATATAAGAACTAGGGGCCACCAAATGAAATTAATGGGCAGCAGGTTTAAAACAAATAAAAGGAAGTTCTTCACACAGCGCACAGTCAACTTGTGGAACTCCTTGCCTTGCCCTGAGAAGCTTGTGAAGGCTAGGACTAAATCTCCATGGATTTATCCAGTTCTCTAAGTCCATTAATGGCTATTAGCCAGGATGGGTAAGGAGTGGTGTCCCTAGCCTCTGTTTGTCAGAGGGTGGTGATGGACGGCAGGAGAGAGATCACTTGATCATTACCTGTTAGGTTCACTCCCTCTGGAGCACCTGGCATTGGCCACTGTTGGTAGACAGGATACTGGGCTGGATGGACCTTTGGTCTGAATCTGTACGGACGTTCTTATGTTCTAATCTAAATTTTAATGACCCTACTTGCTGTGCCGCACAAAAATTTGAGTTAAGTTGTATTTTACTTGTAATGAAGATTACATATATTTATATTAGCATAAAACTAAGAAAACTTGCAGCAAAACCTGTTAGTGCATTCTATAAGTAGAAAGATATACTTTAGTAATTAACCTGTTTTAAATCCAGCTGTTATTCCCCCATGCTGTTCTAAAAATTATAACACTTTTCCTACAGCCATCTTACAAATAACATGATGGGGAAGATTATTTTTTCTCGCAAAATATTGTTGTGTATGGCTTCAAAATTATTCTCCATTTAATCTGCCATTTTATGATTATAGCAACAAAGGCAGATTAGTATCCCTTTAACTTCTTTTGTAGCCATTGAAACCCATGGAGCAAAATGGACCAGGACTGGAGTACAAAGTCAGCTGGCGACAGCAGGGAGTAGAGACAGACTGGAACGAGGAAACTGTGAAAAAACATTCCTTGACATTGAGGAATACTCCTACCTTTGTGCCTTATGATATCAAAGTCCAAGCTGTAAACAATTTTGGATCTGGTCCTGAACCAAATGTTACCACTGGATATTCAGGAGAGGACAGTAAGTAACTGAAACATTTTTGTAAAAATATATGGTGTAGATGATCCTTACATTGCAATATAAATGGATAACAGGTATTATTAGACCTGCTCACAATTAAAAATGCTTAAATTTTACTCACTAGTGATCAGCATGTTGGAATACTAAAAGAAACAGAAGTATTATGTACCAGTTTCCTTACTATGAATTTTAGCTATCAAGGGCTTCATTTTCAAAAAGGTCAGTTATGCTTGCATATACAAAAATGAGTGTACAATTGCTTGCCTAAATTGGCACCTAGTCATGGCTCCAATCCAACAAAACATGTTTAATGTTAAGCACTTTAACCCATTCACCTCAAACTACAGGGAGTAAAATACTCTACAGGTAGATGCACATATTCAGTTTGTGGGCATTTTAGAATTAAAATAGACCATTCAGCTTTTGCATGCCAAAAAGAATGCGGGAAATTGCAAAAAGTAGTGACGTATGCCCCTTCAGTGCACTCCTGAGGTGTAGGGTATCCAAAGGCGGCAAGAAAGAGGATGACTATGGCTCCTTGACACAGTTTACAGAATGGGCCAGCCACACTGAGGAAAGCAGGTGGCACTATCTTTAAGGATCCCCCCCTCAAACATTGAGGAATGTGTCAACACTAGAGTTGCAGAGTTTCCAAGTAGTATCACAGCTCTGCATGTGCAGTCGACACCTCAGTATATTTTACATTCCATATTTTGAGTACATTTTTGTCCATGACACCAACACACCTATCCTTTCTGCATCCTCCAAGAAACAGAGTACTTTCTCTTGAAATGACCTTCACAATCATCCCTTTTAAACTGGATCTATTTGTCCTGCTCCTAATATGTACAGTTTGCAGCCACACCAATATTCTACTCAGTATTATTGCTTTTTATAGAAACTACTTTTACAATTCCGAGACACAGAGTCCCTGATTTTTGAAAAGGGTCCCAAACCGGTCTTTAATTTTGCAAGTGCAACTTTGATCTTTCAAATAACTGAGGATCCGGTTTTGTTCCTGTCATAATTGGAGGCCAGCTCTCAAAGTGAGGGCCATCATTGACAGCAAGGTTCTTTCCAATGTCTGTACTGTGTCTTTCTTCTTAAATGACTGCCTTGATACAAGCAATCAGCATTTGTGCCACAAACATCTGTTCATAGATTTGAAGCCCCTAAGGGACTGTTATGATGTTTGCCCCAGTTTCCCAGATAAGCATATTTGATACTTTTTTTGTGATATCAGCATCAGCCTGTGATACCAACAATCTACCTGTACCTGCCAATCCCTCACACCACAGTGCTCTTTAGTAATCATGTTCCTCCAGTGATCACTAATGCAAAAATGACAGCACTAGTGCTGGGTCAAAGCTGGTGGAGTTAATACAAACATGCTTCTGGCTACTGTAAGATTGTGGAAGTCCCTGCTACAATATCTAGACTATTGAACAATAGTCCTTCAAATCCCCCCTGACACTATATCATCTTTTTTCTCCCTCCGTTGTTTATAGAATCAATGTTTAAAAGACATTGGGAGGATTTATATTCCCCGGCTGCAATGATGAAAAGCCAAGATTTCCTTCAGCAGGCAACCCAGTTAAGCAAGAGCAGCAAAAAATCTTTTTAGGATTTAGGGATTTAAATCAATGAGGGAGTAAACACCAGTGTAGCCAGCTAGCACAGGGAGCCAAGATTCCCTGATACAAATGACAAATGCCCAATGCATTAGTCATTAGCAGCAGGGGCTGAGGACTGCTGGCAAGCAAGGGTCAGAAGTGTCTACAAATGTACATGTTTCAGATTTTGCAGCTTAATCTTATTATGTAAAGTCAGGCAGTTTTCATCCCATGTCTGAAACCTTCAAGTTGTTTTCTTAACAGCAAAATGGATGGACAGCTTGAATGGCCTACAAAAAAGCCTGCAAGAGATTAGCCAACTGAGACAACTGTTTACTTTATTACTTATTTAAATGGACAAACAACCAAAATCCTTCTTTAATCCATCATGCTGTGCACTAGCCACTGCTGAACTGAATTATTTTATAGATGTTACTCCAGGGCTGTTCCTCCAGCCTCTCTACTCTGACTCTCTCTTGACATGAATTTAGTCTGTGCCCCAAATAGGTGCTATAAAAGCCATCATTATCATCATCAAAACATTAAAAAAAGGTTTCAGAGTAGCAGCCGTGTTAGTCTGTATCCGCAAAAAGAAGAACAGGAGGACTTGTGGCACCTTAGAGACTAACAAATTTATTAGAGCATAAGCTTTCGTGGACTACAGCCCACTTCTTCGGATGCATATGCATCCGAAGAATTATGCATCCGAAGAAGTGGGCTGTAGTCCACGAAAGCTTATGCTCTAATAAATTTGTTAGTCTCTAAGGTGCCACAAGTCCTCCTGTTCTTCTTTTTACATTAAAAAAAAAGGCTCAAAAAGGAAACTCTTATGAACATTATACAAAGAAACTAACCCTCAATTAGGTTTTGTTTACGGATTCCGCTGAATGACCTGTTCTAAGTAGATGAGTTATTAATGTTCGGAAAGGAGCTCTTTTACATGGCAAGTGATTTTTGTCATATTTCATTTTTCTGATAGTTTGTTAATTTAAAGCCTGACCCTGTAAACACTTACTACTGGAAGTCTCAATGAGACTGTTTATGGCAGTAAACAATAATCATCCCTTACTCCCTGGTAGTGAGTACGGGGTTGGGACATGTGGTTTTTCACGGTCACAATATTAACACTGAACATCATATCACCTGGTAGATAGTGAAAGTAAGTAAAAAGGGAGATTTCTCTGTGTGTGTTCAGTTGCAACTTGCAATGTGCTTTCTATGGACCTGATCCTGTATCCACTGATGTGGCATTGACTCTGGGTCTAGTTATTTCAGATGCTGGAGTAGATTTCTTGATGTTCTGTGGTGATTAAAACCCTGCTATTTAACCAGTTGATTTAATTGTAAAAGAAATTGCTTAAAGAAAGAACTCTAACTCCTCATTTAAAAAAAACAATCTTAATCACAATTTTTTTTTATCCTCACTGATACAGAGGTGATGGGCCCCCATTTGGAACTGAACTGGGGAAATCTCCAGACTTCAAAGCATGAGTCTCTATAACTTTAACCAGTCTGGGTAGCTGGGGGACACTATGAACTTGTCTACGCTTGCCTACCTTTGGTGTGGCGTGTAGGATATATGTAACTACACAGCACAGTGAAAGGAAAGCTACATCCACACTGCCTGCAGTGTGTAGCTACAAGTGACAATAAAAGACACCAACATGGGGGAGGCAGTGTGGAAAGACGCCGGAGAGCTGCCAAAGTCTTTTCCCTCTGCCAGAGACTTTCACTGTGGCAGGGAAAGATTTCAGCACTCCCTGCAGCTGGAGCCTTTCTCTGTGGTGGGGAAAGGCTCTGACAACAGGGAGGCCGTGGGACACGGCACTGCTAAAAATAGCAGTGTAGACATCAGAGGCACTGCTTTGGCATGTAGAGACCCGTATAGGGCACGCCCCCCAGATTTCAGGCACGTAGGGCTCTCTACCGTACTCACCATCTGTGCTTCTATTTGTACCCATGCTAGCTGGGCATGCTACTCTGTACTCTATCTATATGTCACCACAGGTGTAGAGCTACTCTTTGAAAATAAATCCTAGGGAGTATCCTTAGTATGTAATACCTACGTATTTACAGTTCCAGATGCTGCTCCTTCAAGTGTAATGGTGGAAGTGATGAATAGTACACTAGTTAAAGCGATCTGGTCCGGCATTCCAAGAGACCGTGTTCGTGGACACTTAAAAGGATATAAGGTTGTCATAATTTATTCTTTAAATAATCCGATGTCTTTTTATGCCGTGTTAGGTGAATCCTGTCTAAGTTTAAAGTAATTGCTGTGAGGTTGGGGGAAATCGATGCAGTGTTCATCCCCATAGAACTTAATCTGTTACAGAATTGCCCTTCTCAATACAGGTCATTTGGTGGAAAACAAGGAGTTTGCTGGACGGAAAACAACATCGCCCAGACAAACACTTCCTAACATTTACAGGAGACAGAAACTATGGCATGATTCCTGGTCTAGAGCCATTTAGTGAATTTCACTTAACCGTTTTGGCTTTCAATGCAAAAGGAGCTGGACCTGAAAGCTCTCCAACCATATTCCAAACTCCAGAAGGAGGTAAGAAAAATTTAAAATATGGGGATGGAAGAAATTAAACAAACATCTTCCTTGAAACCAGACCAATTAATTCTACTAAGAACTCTGTGTGACTCTAAATTATTATGCTGGAATAAAAAAAGGGTTTAATACAATTATCCAATAGAAGGGTCCAAGTCTATTCAGTAAATGGGAGTTAACAAGGCTGAGGACTCTCAAAAGGTGTTTAGCAAGCATCTTGCTGAATCAGATCCTAAGCATCTAACATATGTTGACTGAGAATGGAGAATTGTACATATTGGATGAAGTTATATGCCATACTAACAGGAGTGTATGTAGACTGAGCTGCTAAAATATGATCTACATTCAGTGAAACTAAGCTAATTCCTATGTTTTCCAGTCCCCGAACAGCCACATTTTCTAAGAATACTAAACTTTGATAAGGATTCTGTCACTTTGTCATGGGGTCTTCCCAGAAAACCAAATGGCTTCCTTACTGGCTACATTTTGCAATATCAGATAAGTAAGTACGTGTTTTACTTTGATGTAGACTTTTAGCAAATAGATCTTATTTAAATCAAACATTATTTTAATATAAAGTTATTTAAAATAGACAGTAACGTAAAACTAATCCTTTTAAATTTTAAGTAACAATTTGTTCAGCACAGAAAAAATGTTCCAAAATTACAGATGTTAGTTTAGCCTGCTGGGGGCAGGCCAATTCCATTTTCCAGGGGAAAAGGATTTCAGCATATTCTTTTTCCGTCTAGATAAGCTCAAAGTGCAATCATGATACATTCAAAGACTCTCAGACTAATCAAATCATGTAATAAATGTTTTCAAATTCACAGACAGTTAACCCAATAGTTAAATAGTGCAGAGAAAATTTATAGCTGTTTTTAGAAATGCACCTGACTTTTCAAAGAAGAAATAATTTGTGATGATGATGCATGAGTCATGTGCATAGGCTTAGAATCTTTAAACACACATAGTTGGTACAGCTGGGCAAATAATGCAAACTTTTTTTTTTGGTGAATATTTATTCAGATTTTGTAATGATTTCAATTCAGCAAATGCTCTCCTCCTGTTTGTAAAAAAACCCCTACATTTAGAGTCAGGGTAATTACTGCTGAGTCATGTGAGCAAGTGGGTCCAATGATGTGTCAGCAGGATATCAAGGAAATAGAAATGTTTCTTTGGGGCTGGAAGGAGCTAGAACAGATACGGTTCTGGAGCAGCCAAGCTCAGGGAGGAAAGTTTACATAGAATTATTGTTTGAGTTACCAGTACAGCCAAACACTGCGGGTAAGTTTGGATATTAATTCAATGTACTCCGAGGATGGAGTGGGCATACAACACACGTCGCCCAAGAAATTGTTTGCTGTGAACTTTTTGCTCAGCACTGATCCTTACTAAGGCAACTGCACTCTTACTTTTGTAGTACTTTTATAGGGGTTGGATGCTCTCCATTTTTGGAGAGGGCCAACTATCGGTGTTCAAGAGGCCATTCCTTATATAGCAGCCAGCTACTATATTTCCTGCAAGCACCCCATAAACTTGCATCATGGCTGCAGGCCTACCAAAGTTTAAGGACCTAGGTAGATGTTTGGGAGTAAAATGAAAATCCAAGAACAGTCTCAATTAATGTGCATTCAGGGTTCTAGACAAACATTTTGCATAGCTCTAAAAGTCAGGCCTTTTTTTTTTTTAGTAACTAAACCTCTAGAATCATAGAGCCTTTTCAACTATCATAATACCCAATCGTGTAGTTGATTGATTTAGACATGGTAAATCCCATTTGAAGACTCACAAATGTATCAGGGTAGTAAGATATACATTTATTTAAAGTGCCCTCCTTCCTACTTACTGTAAACTGCACCTTTTCCATCAGCTTTCTTGACACATTCGCATTTTGGTAACATTTAGCTGCCATGCCTGACTGAACTCTATTGTTTCTCTTTCAGTAAATGAGACAGATGAGATTGGAGCACTGAATGACGTCAATATTACAAACCCTTCAACTTTCAGCTGGAGGTTTTCAAATCTGAGCTCCAGCACCAAGTATAAATTCTATGTGAAGGCCTGTACTATAAAAGGCTGTGGGAAACCAATCACAGAAGAAGGACTAACAATAACAGAAGGGAGTAAGTTAATGGGGGTATAATTTAATAATGAGGCGTTTTAATGATAATGGAAAATCCATGGAGAATATTCCAGCTTTGACATTTTCCTCTCTAATTAGAGGAAATTGTTTGCTTTTAAATTTGCTTTGCCTTCGCAAATCAATGAACTTTTAAATGTAGGAACTCAGGTACTCCAAAAACACAAAAAAGGTTTAGCTATTCCATGTCACTATGCAACAGCTTCAACCAACCAATCCGCTCAGCTGATTTTTATCAAACCTAGCACTTGCATTTAGTAACCACTAACAGGAAGTTGGAGAACAACAAAAAAACATTTTCAATAATATCGTACGGCCATATTCTGCCCTTAAATGGACATTTTGGATTCCGAGAAATATTAGAAGCCATGTATTGTCATTTGAGGGCAGAACTTGGGATCCCACAAATCAAGATTAACATAAGGCTAACAGTAGTGCACTTGCTCCATACAGAGTATTATTTTCCCATAAACTAACACAGTGAATTACATTTGTAGGCTACTTGCTGTCCTCCTAAAACCCTAACGTTCAATGATTTACAAGAAAATTAGAAGAACAAGCCAGTCTCTCATTCAACTGAAATAAATACACTGTGCTCTGCAACTCTGAAAGTTCTACTGTACCAACGAACAAGTTCCTAGATATTAATCAATAATAGTGGTTTTTGACCTACCACAGCAAAGGACAAAGAGAATGTGATAAGCAGAAATGGCCTGGCTTCATGATTTTTAACACTGATGACATATTGTAACCATGTAACTTAATAACTTAGCTGACTTTCACCCTGCATAGTCTCTTCAGGTGCTGAAGCCAAAGTCCAGTTCCTGGCAAAAAATGATTCTTAATCCAGTTAACGTAGCAAGCCTGATTTCAGGATCCAGTCACTAAGTAGCGGTTAAGGCCCCATCTGAGAAACAGAGACACCCCATCTCCTTTTGTCTTCTTCCACATGATTTAATCCTTAATATCCTTAACAAATGTTTGTGCATAAACGCTGGTTGTGCATGTGATGCCTCTCAGTATCCTTCCAAATCCATGCATGGATCTAAAGACAAATTTCCCACTTTTGCGTCCCATACAGAATGTCAAAGATTGCCTACCCAATGATGAAATCAGCAGCTCATTTAATTACCTCTCTCTCTCACACACACACACACACACACACACACACACACACACACACACACACACACACACACACACACTTGTGCTCTCCTTGGACTTCAGAAAATCTCCAGTCATACTTGCAGTCTGTGAGAAATTATTTCCATGAATCAACCTACCCAGACCAGAGTACCGCATCCAAATCTGGGTCCAGGATTCCATCTCTAACTAATTCCACACATAAACATATTCCCTTGCTCATTAAATCATTCAGGAAAGTTCTTAAGGTACCGGCAGATACCAAGGTGCAAAATATTCTATTATTCTCCCTTTGTAGTTCATGTGGACTCCCATCATCAAAACTGCTTGAATCATAATGCTGCCCTCCCAGACCCAATACCTGATAGGTAAGGTTTTCTATCACAGACCATTTAAGCGAGCAGACTCACCGTAGGCTGGGTTATTCTGCCACATTCTTCCCCTCAGGTAACTGGCTGTGGTTGCATTACTATACTGATCAGAAGGCTGAACTGATGCCTTTTCACTGACCTAAGTCAAGCCCACCCATACACTGCATACGTCCTCCAAAACTACTGTGCAGCTGTTTCAGGGCCATGCAGAATCTGGCGCTATGTTAATAAAGGGCCTCTATTTCCAGCATCCTTTTTGTTCCCCCTGTTTATTATACTATTAAGGGAAGTGTGAATTTTTTGCTGGTAGATGAGATTAATGGCTAAATTGAAAAAAAGATAACTTTAGAAATCAGATTAAAATGGGTTAGAGTTTTGTTTTTGACAACAAAATTTATATATATATAATTAATTTTATTTTATTTTAATTTGAGCCCAGAAAAATACAGTGCTTCTTCATTAGCCATTTATTCTTGTATTCTTTGCTGAGATCAGGAGTCCTCCATTTGGTCATTTCGGATGTTGTTATTAATTTGCACCACCCTGTGTAACACGCTAGGTTTTAAAAGGATCTTTGTTGGTAACGCTGTCAGTAACATATGGCTAGGAAACATGATAAATAGAAATTTTGACATTTAATTTTCCCCATGTTTTCTTTCTTTTCTTTCAAAAGATTTTGTTGGCAATGGCAGGAAGGGATTCTACTAAAAGTCAGAGCAGCAGATTGCACATCAAATAGAATAGCATAATCTCTGTAAATTCTAAGGGTCCTATTCTGCTGTTACTTTTGTGCCCTATTCCACAATTTTTTCAAGTAATTTAAATGAGAGCCACGTGACAGTTCCAATGTCCATCCTTAGATACAGCTCTGCAGCTTACACTGAAATCCCAGAGGAGTTTTATGTAATTATCTGAAGGCTAAATTGGTCCAGACTCATTTAAAGTATGCAAAATCTATGTCGTTTGGCTGAGGAAATCACACACATTTCCATGACTTTTTCTCATTTTTTGCGGTTAGGAATGGAGGGCACGCAAAATACAAGGAGGGTGATAAAATGTGTAACTATCTCAGTTAAACAAGTTACACGGTCTCTCAAAAAATGGAGTGTCTTCAAAAGTCAAGGCATATCAGTTAAAGTTGCCCAGATTTAAAGAGGCAGATTGAAAGTGTGGTTCTACTGTGGAATGAGACTCCATAAAGTAACATTCCATAATATTCATTGTGCTCCATTTTCAAAGAAAAAAGATGCACCTCTCTTATCTAGGTTAGAGCTTCTGTAGCTCCCATGACTCTAGTATATCCAGCGGTCACAGGCTACATTGTGGGCTTTGTGAAATACACTGTCCCAGAGAAATACAGATATCTGGGTGGGTTGTGGATAGGTATTCAGTCATGTTTGGTTCCTGGCATATTTGACCTGACTTTTTAATAGCTATATTAAAGTAAATACTCATTTGTTTCCCATTATATCTGAAAACCAGTGAATTTATGCATTTTAACCTCAGGGGAGTAGGTTGTGCAGGTTGTCCTATAAGGAATGTCAGGCCCCAAAGCTGCTTCCTACCACAGTTCCATGATGAACTTCTGCATCACAGCACACGGGGAAGTGGGAAATGAACAGACTGGGCTAGGGAAAGGGAAATCTTCTGTGTTATCCCTCAATGATCTAGAGCAGCTTTCTGCAGTCCTTGTATATCCTGGTGTGGAGAGAATTCCCCATCAGCCCAGAGCCTTGCTTGAGTCAGAAGGAGCCATTTCTCTATAGTTCCTTTAAAATGTGGTTCTCCTTTGCAATGTGTGGGCCTAGGGTCAAATCCAGTACTATTAACCAATGGTCTATAAGGAGCAGGCCCCAAATGTAATCCCCCATTCATACCCTGCATGTCACTACCCTAACACCAATAGCACTAATAACTCAATCCACTATGTAATATATCGTCAATAGAGGGGAAGATTTCTTAAATCAGCATTCTAACCGAAGTGAATATTTAGTGGCAAAACCCAGCTGAGATACAACAGGTGGTTGCACAGGTGATTGATAAAACACTGTGCAGAACTTGTGCCTACTGAGTTGCATGGAAGAGTCATGGGGAACCACAGGGAACACTCCATTTGCACAAAAGCTCAGATTAAGGCCTTTCATGACTAGAAAAAGATGACTCACAGTCGCACTTGAAATTAATCATAGAATCAAAGAATATCAGAGTTGGAAAGGACCTCAGGAGGTCATCTAGTCCAACCCCCTGCTCAAAGCAGGACCAACCCCAGCTAAATCATCCCAGCCATTTGTCAAGCCTGATCTTAAAAACCTCTAAGGAAGGAGATTCTACCAGCTCCCTAGGTAACCCATTCCAGTGCTTCACCACCCTCCTAGTGAATTTTTTTTTCCTAATATCCAACCTAAACCTCCCCCACTGCAACTTGAGACCATTACTCCTCATTCTGTCATCTGGTACCACCGAGAACAGTCTAGATCAGGGGTCAGCAACGTTTGGCACGCGGCTCGTCAGGGTAAGCACCCTGGCGGGCCGGGCCAGTTTATTTACCTGCTGACGCGGCAGGTTCGGCCGATCGCGGCCCCCACTGGCCGCGGTTCGCCGTCCCGGGCCAATGGGGGTGGCGGGAAGCGGCGCAGGCGAGGGATGTGCTGGCCCCATTGGCCCAGGACGGCGAACCGCCGCCAGTGGGGGCCGCGATCGGCCGAACCTGCCGTGTCAACAGGTAAATAAACTAGCCCAGCCCGCCAGGGTAAGCACCCTGGCGAGCCGCGTGCCAGAGGTTGCCGACCCCTGGTCTAGATCCATCCTCTTTGGAAACCCCTTTCAGGTAGTTGAAAGCAGCTATCGAATCCCCCCTCATTCTTCTCTTCTGCAGACTAAACAATCCCAATTCCCTCAGCCTCTCCTCATAACTCATGTGCTCCAGCCCCCTAATCATTTTTGTTGCCCTCCGCTGGACTCTTTCCAATTTTTCCACAACCTTCTTGTAGTGTGGGGCCCAAAACTGGACACAGTACTCCAGATGAGGCCTCACCAATGTCAAATAGCGGGGAATGATCACATCCCTGGATCTGCTGGCAATGCCCCTACTCATATAGCCCAAAATGCTGTTAACCTTCTTGGCAACAAGGGCACACTGTTGACTCATATCCGGCTTCCCATCCACTGTAACCCCTAGGTCCTTTTCTGCAGAAATCCTTTTCCCAATCGTTTTGGGTTGCCATAGGTTCTCGAGTTTCTTTTTCACTCACCTAGAGAAATTATTCAATCAGTCATCATAGAGTTCGAGGGTTTTTTTTGGGGGGGGGGGTGTAGGGGGAGGGAGGTTAGATGTAAAACAGGGATCATTTTGTTTGGAGAATTTTTACTAATGGTGGAAATTACCGCCGCTCTGTAACATTTGCATTACATTGCAGAATAATTTTTTTTAAAAGTACAGTTTCAAAGTTAAATTATATTTTCAGTTTGATGTTAAAATGAATGATTGGAGATTAGCAAATTGTGATTTAGGATCAGCAGTTTTTTCTCTGCGGTGATAATTATGAACCTGGGTGTAGAATTTATAGATTTAACATTGTTGAGCTTTTCGCTTTTTTTTTTGTATTTTTAGAGAGAGTTGATTAAATATTATGGGCTTATCTCAGGCTTAACTCCATGAAAGAATGTGTGCTGTCTCTGTTTAGAAAATGATTATTACTTCTACCTTTTTATTTAGGTAGCATTTCTTAAACTGCCCCCAAAACATTGACATACGAAAACCTAATGATCAATATGGCTATACGTGTAATTAGCCACCTGAAATGATATACAGCATAACATTAATATATATTTTAAATGGAAAGAGAAACTCCTAAAAAAATAGAACTAAATCCGCCTCTGATAGCCAGGCATCTGACTCAACAATCTTTGTTGCCAAATTTCATACTATCCAGAGCTACCAGTGATTTGCAGCATTGACAAGATACAGAATTATGTATGTTACAATGATTACTGCACATACAAAAATCCAAGTGTTAATGAAAAATCCAGGCACATGAAACAGTAACTATTGCTATAATTTTCAAAGGAGCCTAAGGAAGTTACATGTTCCAATCTCATTATAATTCAATGACAATTGGGCACCTACTTCCCTTGGGCTTTATTTAAAATCCCAGCCTGAGAATACTAACCTTTATGACATCTCTCAAGATCATGATAGTAGCCTCTCATACAATAAGGTCTGATCCTTCTCAATTCTCATTTGCTACCCAACATTCTGAAAGCCTAAAAACACAGTTTTCTTAGCCATATAGAATAACTTCCTAATAGAGAGAATCATTTCTTGAACTATGACCAACTGATTGACAGGCCTTCTCCACTATCCCATCATTTATACAACTCCTCAGGCAGCCTTCTGCCCTCTCAAGCCACACTGCTGATCTGCACATGTACTGGGAGCAACTCTGCAAGCCCTGGTGGTACATACGAGCTTTTCCTGAACCAGGGCACTCGTGATCACCTACTGCTATTCTAAGCATCACAAGCATTACCTAGTGAATCCTTTCTATAGTTAAATACCATCGCACCTCTCCCACCCTGTTACAGCCAGTAAAACTGTGGCCAGGAGCAAAAGTAAACAGAAACAGAAATGGTGGTAAGACAAAATGAGCTAACCTCTCTTCTGTGCTTTGTCCAAAAGTCCAACAACCCAAAAGTCAAGGTGTATGGTCTGGGTGTCAAGTTAAGCAGGAAGGCCTACTAATTTTCATCTAATGGATTTTAAGGATGTGAGGGTAATTGTAAATTACCAATAAAAAAAGATCTCTCCCAATCAGCACGAACTACCTCCTGGAATACAAAAGCCTAGAAGGTAGAGTGTAATTATGATGCATATTTATAAGCTTTTAATAGCCATTCAGTAGAGGAAAACTGATGAAAGTGTAGTTTAACTTTCCATTTATTCCAGGCACAGGTATTTAGACAGGTGCTGTTATAAATTAAAATATTACCTACAATTATAATACAACTGTAAGATTGCCAATCTTTTTTTTTAATAAGTGAGTTTCATAACAGATGTGCTAACTTTTGGAGAACTAGCACTATAGTACGTCTTTAGGGGAGGTTTATCTTTGTTTTCCCATTATTCCATAGGTTTCCATTGTTCTCATAAATCTCTAAATCCAATAGGAACATTGTAAAATTGCAGTTCAGTTTAATGTTCATGTGAATCCCATGATATGGCTGATAAATAGTAGTGGGGAGATGACAAATGCTGGTGGTATATTTTTATTACTAAAGCTTATTTCCTTTATTGTAGATTAAAAACCTAACCTAACTGCTCTCAGTTTTCTGAAGCTAATTTCTGCTGCGCACTGACCTTTCAGTATATCGAGTAAACATTTCCTTACCAGTATATCTTTGTTTGCCTTGCTCAGGATTCTACACTATTTTTTCTAGTCCCTCTACCAATCCTTCCCCAGTTATCCATTATTTCTTTTCTATAGGTATTGTACAGTATTTAGTTTTATAATGCAGACCAGATTTACATGGAAAGAAATCACACACATGCAATCTCCACTGGACTCCTATCTTACATTTTAGAATACAGAAAATCCTTTATACAACATTGTGGTGCCAAATATCAAAGGTCGTGCAGAACTCATGGTGTAAAACTTTGTTCCCAATCAGGCCATCCCAATAAGGCAAAACACCCAATCCCTGATCCTGCAAAGCACTTAAGCACATGCTTAACTTTAAATAAGTGAGTCATGGCATTAAAGAAATTGACTTCAACGGGACAACTCACATGTTTAAAGCTAAGGACAAGTTTAAGTGCTTTGCTGGCTTATGATCTCAGTGAGTAGAGCTACCAGATCAGACCTATGCTGCACACACACTGGTAAATATGACTACCTTGTCTGGCTGACATCTTTAAGTCTTTGATGGCATTTATTGACCAACAGGATTAAAGTTCACATAGAAGAGCTTTATTTCTTGTTACTTTATGGGTAGCTTTTTTATGAAACACATTGTTCTGACATCCCGACTTTACAAAATGTAATTAAAATTTACCTGTAATGTCTTGTTGCTTAATTTGCAGTTTGATTAAAAAATTATAGCGCAGCTTCATGTACCGTAGTTCATTTTGTAAAATGTACCACTAGATGGATTAAGTATCAGAGGGGTAGCCGTGTTAGTCTGAATCTGTAAAAAGCAACAGAGGGTCCTGTGTCACCTTTAAGACTAACAGAAGTATTGGAGCATAAGCTTTCGTGGGTGAATGCCCACTTCATCAGACACAAGCCTTGCGTCTGATGAAGTGGGCATTCACCCACGAAAGCTTATGCTCCAATACTTCTGTTAGTCTTAAAGGTGCCACAGGACCCTCTAGATGGATTAAGTTATGCTAATACACTGTGCTTCACCATCAGCATTATTCTAATTGAACATGTTCCAGTGGTCTACTAATTTAACTACTTATTGTAATATATGTATACTTGCCTTGGAAAAAGTATCATGTCCAGCACCTTTAACCATGTCTATCTACTCTTAATCTCTTTTTCTTTTCCTTCAGCTATCAAGAAGGGCTAATCGCTCAAAGCTTTTTTGTTTGCTTGCTTACCAGTTTCAGCAGTAATCAGCATTGCTTTACTGTCCATGTTATAAGCGCAAATTGGTCGAGCAGTTTTTGAGCTATGCTGTGTGTATGAGTATCCATAAGATCCCTTTTGTTAGTTGACTTTAGAATGCTGACCAGCTAAATGAAGCAAATGAAGTAACTGAAAAGAAGTAAAAAGGCATATGTTTTAATGCTTTCCTCCAAACTTTGGTGTCTAACGCTAGACCTGGGCATGGTTCTACTAAGGCCTGATTTGAAAGCCCATTGACATCAATGATTCTGAGCCTTTCTGTAGACTTTAACGGACTTTGGATCAGGCCCTAAATGTGGGTGCTGTTTTTTATTCCTTGTGTAATTTTAGCAAAAGTTACTGCTTAAAATCCTGAAAGAGAGGATCAGTTATGATTCATTAGTATGACTTATACTATACTGTATCCAGGATGAGGGCAAATCCTTCTATCTTCACTGCAGTGAATAACAGTTGCTTCCTTTTGCAATAAGCATTAAATACTTTTTTTTTAAAGCATACACAATAAACCACTTATCCTGCTGTCCTGGATTCAGGTAAAACACCTATTCATGTCAAGGAGAGTTTTGAAAGCAAAAGGAGTGCAAGACTGACTTTGTTGGAAACCCACAGAAAAAATTGATTGAAAATACTTTTCATATAAATAAATATCAATTAGAATATGTAAAGATTGTATATGAAAATCCATTTGAAAGAAAACTTCAGGTATACCTAAAAGAGAGCTTTGTTATAGCTTCAGTACAAATGTGAAATAAACGGGGACAAGAAGATTTATTGTCTAAGGAAAATTTGAGTATAAATCCCAGTTTAATGGTTCGTATAAAAGATGTAATAATCTGTTTCAGGATAATATGGGCCTCAGTCTTGTCCCATATACTTCAATTCAATGGGAGAAGGATCAAGCCACAGATTGTGTAAATAAACCTAGGCCATATTCAGTTTTTTTTTTTTTAATTAAGCATTCATTAGTTAAAGCAGATCTATAATCCTATATGCCATTCCTTCAATATTTACTTTGATCCTGCAAATTTAAAACAAACCCTTCATAAATCTCAGGATTATTTCAGTTTGACACTGATTTTATCCTGCAGAATATCAAAGAGCAAGTACAGAAAATGCTTTTCTACTTTTTTTACTTGTCTACCTCAAAAAATAAGATAAACTATCCAAAGGCAAATGTTAAATATATTCATGTATGCTGTTTTACTATCACTTGTTATTTAAATCATTTGTAACTGTGCATTTCAGAATCCTGCTATTGAATTAATAGAATTAATCAATGTGACTTGACTATGTACATTTCATAGGTAAAGGGATCGGGAAGATTTCAGAAGCAGTAAATCCCACCCAAAAGTTTCACCCCATTGAGGCACTTGAGTCCGGAACTGAATATACAGTTCGTCTAGTGACTAAGAATTGGGTTGATAACAATAGCATTTTTGAAGATGTAATTGAGACGAGGGAGAGAGGTGAGATATGAAACCGTTTAGGGTGATAAATCCATTGTGATAAAACAAGATTATTTTATTTTTAATTTTTCAAGAAATAATGACATTACCTATTATGTGGTGCAATGAAAGTGAAATCTTAGCCTCTTCTTGCCATGTACTTCAATAGGAGCAGGAATGGGTCCATCATTTTTCAATTCAGCTTTGTATTTTGTCTTCCCAGTAGTAAATAATGACATGTAAATAATTTCCAATACATATTATTTACAGGTTTTAGCTACCATGCTATTTTAATAGGGTAGGTGCTGTTACGTTTTACATCTTCAATGTGGCTAGCTGAGCAGTTTGCATGTATCCTAAACACTTTTAACTCTATTTCTGTCGCAAAACTGCTTGCATGAGAGGCTATCAATTTCTGTCCAACTTTCCTATTTGGCATTAATCCTCTAAATCAAATAGTCCTTTGGAATTACTTATATATATTATGTTGCAGACACTTTATTTACTTAAATGTGAACATTATTCCTCATACCTATTATTTATGTCCTGGATTTTTTTCTTTTTTACATTGAAAATGTTAGACTGAAATCAGTAAAGCAGTAAATAGCGATAGTTTGGTGTGATTCAGGTTTAGTTCCGAAAATATTAAATGGTGGGGTTTTTTTTTTTGGTTAGGATAGTCTATTTTCCTCTCGTTAAATGTTTTTACTTCTCTCATTTTACAAAGCTTATGCTGGCATTTATGAGGGAATTTCCACCCAAGGCTGGTTTATTGGACTGATGTGTGCCATCGCTTTGCTTACCTTATTGCTGCTAACGATGTGCTTTGTCAAAAGAAATAAAGGAGGAAAATACTCAGGTAAATGACTCTGTTGTCCTTTTTGAGATATTTATATAATAGCAGTCATTCTTCACACAAATAACTTCTTATTGAAGTGGAAATGCCTCAATATTTTGCCTTCGGTCCCCAACGGTTGAACTCATACCAACTGGAATACAAAATTTGTATTTGTGACTTTTAATAAATATGACATTGAGTGAATTTAAATAAACATTAGCAAATCTTGACTCAGCTGATGAGATTCTGTGCTCCATTTGTAAGAGGTGCAGCACAGAACACTCACCCCAGAGGAGGAGACACTATAATGGCTCTAAGCCACCTTTGAACCTTCCTGATCCTGGGCTTCTCCGGGACTCCTTGGTGTCATTGAGACAGCCATGGGGGCCTGTCTAAGTTACAACATCCTCCCCGTGTTACTTTGTGTGCTGCTGCACTGCTCAGAATCAACATGGGGCTGTGCTACGGCCCCACTCCTACTTCTGCTCCCAGAATGCTCCATGACTTGTGAGGGGGTCATTGGGAGGCAAATTGATGGGCGCACTCTGTACTGCCAGTGTAACACTGACAGACCCTGGATGCTGGCGGGCAGGATTGAACCTGGGACCTCTGGAGCTAAATGCATGAGCCTCTACTGCATGAGCTAAAAGCCAGGTGGCTCTTAGCTAAGGCTGTAGAGTAGACTCATTAATCTCTCTCTAAGTGGTCTCGGTGCCACTAGCAATCTTGTCACTGGTTAACATCTGAATAACTTTTCTCTGCTTAGAAAGATAGGGGTTTTATGCCCCAGAGTGGCCCTATGGGTTTCATTGTTTTAATTAGTGAGGGTATTTTACATGTGATTCAGGAAGCAGTTTCTAACAGAGAAGGTTTAGGCCATGATCCTGCATCACTGAAGTGAGTAGGGGCACCAATTTGATCATCATATTGATAGATGGTCACTTTTCATCCAATGTCTTTCACATGGAAATTTTGAGATTATGCCCGAGCAGGTTCACCCATTGTCAGTAATTTGATATGAATTGTGACTCCTTAAATGTCCTCTGACTAAATCTAGTCATTGCATTACATGGGTTATTTGAGCTGCGCAATTAGAAATCTCTGTTCCATTTTTCTCCAGATTTTGTATTCCAAATTAAACAATGGGAATATTAGAAATGTGATAAGAGATATAGAAGTGAAAATTAAAGGCTGTGGGAGTTTGGTAGTATTAGACTGGTGGTGGGCAACGTGCGGCCCTCAGGCTGCATGTGGCCCATCAGGGTAATCTGATTGCAGGCCGCGAGACATTGTGCTGACATTGACCGTCCACAGGCACTGCCCCGTGCAGCTCCCAGTGGCCATGGTTCGCCGTTCCCTGCCATTGGGAGCTGCGGGAAGCAGCGGATTAGCCTGATGGGCCACAGGTTGCCCACCACTGTATTAGACACTACAATAATTTTCATTATACCCACAGGTTATAACGTTAAAATGCTACATATTGCCCCTTACTCAGGTAGGTTTACAATCCAGCCCTATATATTGTTGTTTCACAATAGTAGTTGTGCTAATTTTGGTTTTTTTTATTATTATTTCATTGAGTACACAGGGGACCGTGCTAGGGGATCCAGTTGCAGGACTGGGGCCCTAACTTGTACACACAGGGCCAGATTTTTATAAAGGTACTTAAGCTGCCTAATTCCCATTGATTTCAGTGGGAACAGTTTGGGACCAAAATTCCTTAAAAGATCTTGACCATATTTACTAGAGCTGCATGTGTTTATTGGACTAAAATCCTCTAATTAGCATTTTTTTGCATGTGCAGTTACCTATTTTATATACCTAGTTATGATAATTGTGTGCCCACAATGTTTTTTCCAAAAAACAATTAAACTAGCTAGGATAAAAGTAATAGTGACTATAATATGCCATTCTGTAATGCATGTTGATCATCAGCAGAAATCAGGAAAAAAATTCCCACATGGTACTGCACAATTAGGTTTGTAAAAAAATGACATGCATTTTACACCTTCCTTGGAAACATCCTGAATTACCCACTGATAGAGACAGGATATTTGACTAGATGCACCTTTTAAATATTTTTTCCAATGTGGCAATTTGTAAATTCATATTCCAACTAAATAGTGTCATAATGAAATATACATTATGGTTCCAGATATAGCCTGAATTGCACAGGAAAGAAATGTGTTTTAGTAAAAGAAATTGTAGGAGCTGCATTTTCAAAGCAATGTACAAGGATTTAGCTGCAAAACTCTGACTAGGGTCCTTGGGAATTAGGCAGCTACCCCATTTTACACCTCTTGAAAACATACTCCTCTGTGCAATGCAAAACACTTAACTAAAGTTGTTGCCCTCCAGTTGTAGATAATGATTGACAGTTTTCCTATAGAACCTGCCAAATATAAAAATGATACATGAAACAGCATGGTGAACAGATCTATTCTTTCTTTCATTTGTACAGTGAAAGAAAAAGAGGATTTGCATCCAGATCCCGAAGCTCAATCAATTAAAGATGAGATCTTTGGGGAATATAGGTAAATATGATCGACTATATCAAATGGTTTTTTTACAATACCTTCACAAGTATTTCTTTGATATGTTTGTATTATAATATGCAAGTAACACTATTTTTTCATTTTCAAAGCAAACCCCATGGGAGTGGATGATAATATGAATGTAAAGATATATCCAGAACACTTTAATCCACCCAAGTTATGATATAGGTAATTTTTGATGGAGTAGCCCTATTTTTTTCCATCTGTTTCTTATTTAGCACCTTATATATATATTGTTATATAATGTTTATATTAGGCCTAATCCAAAGTCATTGAAGTCAATGGAAAGACTCTCATTGATTCCAATGGGTTTTGATTGGGCCCTTAGTAACATGGGGGTTGTTCATTCTGCAAAAGAAGAGAGAAAAATTTAAAAGACAGAAAATGGCAAATAAACATTAGTATAGTAGTTTCTGTATAAGAAGTAAAATAGTTACATTTGGCTGCATTCAAGACTCAAAAAGCTAATTAATTACATTATATATTTACATTACATATGAAAAATACATCGTTGTATGAACCATATTGGAATACTGGTTAACTAGCTTTTAAAACACAAAGGTTGCTGGCTAAATCCAGTATGTATACTAGATTATTTACAAAGGATAAGGGTTTTTTCCTGCATAATTTCATCTTTATTTAATTTTTAATGCCTTCTAATGGGACAGATATTTAGAAAGGTAAGAATGTCATGTGGTTAGTAACTTTCACCCCCAACTCCAGCTTGTATTTTCTAGAAATACAAATACTGTATTTGGGAAAATGAGCAAGACATATTTTGTATATTGATTATGAAGAGACAAATTTTGGGGCCAGTTACTGATATCCTTATTCAGTCAACATTACTAATAACTTCAATAATAGTTTGAACTAAGTAAGAATGGCAGAATTGAACTTTTATGTTACTAGCCTAGAAGCCCAATCTTTGGCCCAACAATTTGGAAGATTTTTGTAGCATCTACATCCACTTTCCATTTTTCTCTGGTTATTTCTTTTTTTCATGACAAATGAAAACATACTTGAGACATCTTTATATCTCCTGATTCTAATGACCTTCATTCCCCCTGAAGTCAATAGAGTGGGACTGATTAATGTAAAGTAATAGGCTAGTATCTTTTGATTAGCCCACAAAATAGCAGGTGATCCTATGGCAGTTTGAGCACCTCCTATGAGGTGCCTACCAACTTCAACTCCCACCGAAGTCAATTGCAGTCAAAAGTGCTGATCACATCTTGGAGGAGATGCTTAAGACTTCAAAGTGCTGGTCTGAGAGGGGCAAATGTGTGGTCTAATGCAGGGGTCGGCAATGTTCGGCACGCGGCTTGCCAGGGTAAGCACCCTAGCTGGCCAGGCCAGTTTATTTACCTGCTGACACAGCAGGTTTGCCCGATCGCGGCCCCCACTGGCCGCGGTTCACCGCCAATGGGGGCGGCGGGAAGCCGTGGCCAGCACATCCCTCGGCCCGCGCCGCTTCCCGCCGCCCCCATTGGCCCGGGATGACGAACCGTGGCCAGTGGGGGCCGTGATCGACCGAACCTGCCGCATCAGCAGGTAAATAAACTGGCCCGGCCCGCTAGGGTGCTTACCCTGGCAAGCCGCGTGCCAAACGTTGCCGACCCCTGGTCTAATGCCTGTCCTGAATATCTGGTCTTAGAACAGTCCAATACGTGACAGTCTCTATATACCATTTATACGGCGCAAGAGTGAGAAGACAGCTGGATTGTTGAGGCTGCCTGGGCTCCTAGAGCTGCAGTGTGAGGGGGTAGCCAGCAGGCAGTGCCATTGCATTCACATCTTGAGATATAGTTCGGTGAAGTTGTGCACAAGTTACTTAATTTTTATGTGCAACCATGGTAAGTTGGATTCATGTGTTGGTTCTTCTGAAATCACGTTAATAGTACCATCTAATTGGATTATCTCGGTCTTGACCATTTTGTGTTTGGATATGTACATAAGATGATTTACTTCAGATCATCATTGGACATGAACTTCTTTCTAGGAGACATAGATATCCTGGAGATGCACATGGACATATTCTGCTGTCACTTTCTTCATAGTAAAGCCAGTGGAACTCCATTGATTTTAATGGAGTTACCAGGCATACACTGGCATAAATGAGAGCAGGAATATGGCCCAGTTGCCTAATGTCTTAGTGATACCAGTAACATCATGTCTTTGATTAAAAAATGCTATTGCTTCTTTGTCCGTTTCTAATAGTATAAGAATTTCTAGTAATATTATTTATATCTCGTGGCAGTTAGGAAATGTCTGTGACAAACTGCCGGCTTTGTTGAGACAGGAAATGCTGGGCTTTCCAGAATATACAATAACAGGCTCATTGCAAGATCTCATGGGATTTCCCATGCCATTTCCACTGAAAAGCCTTAGTCAGAAGATACACTTTCCTTTAGACTTCACTGTTTCCAACACTTTTTTTTGTAGCAGCCTTACACAGGCCCCCATTGTAAATTGCCTCTTTTGACTGCTTCTTAGTAATTAGGTGTTGTGTCTTATTTACTATTTTTGCCATGCCTAATAAAAAAGGATGTTAATTAATATAGATTAGTATACATTTGTTAAAAATAGCTTTGCCAAATAACACTAGGTGTCTTTTAACACTTCACTGAATCATTCCTTCATATACATATGTAAATTCAGAGTTTGAGGCTGGAGATGTAACAATGTAACCAATGGGCAACTAAGCCATGATGCTGATAGGTCCCATTAGACAAGGCTTTATGCTTTCCCATCAGGTCAATAAGACTTCTCTCTGATATACACAGGGTTGGCTCCATCACTTTATAAAGATGGAGTTAGTTGAAAAATGGAACCGCTCCTTTGTGAAAAATGTTGCAAAAGAATTGTCCCCTTTGTCATGGAAAAATTGGGATATCTTTCAAGCAGCTCTGCTGTAAAGGGAATGGCCCAGAGCTCTGGGCTGCTCAGGGTATATTTGGCACAAATCCAGAGTCTGGGGCCTTTGTGGCTCCCTAATCCTTAGGTGTAGCTGAATTGAGCACAGCCTGCCAACATAAAGGTCATTCCAGCAACTGGGGATTAGCCAATATGGGAGTAATCCAGCCACAAACCCTGCATGGGACCGTGGAAGGCTCAGTGGTGAATTAAGTGCAAAACCAGAGCAGCCCAAAACAGATTTGGAGACTCTTCCCAAGTAATTCTAGAGCATATGAAATGATGGGCTCTTTTGTACTGAATACAAATGGTATGAAGAAGTGAGGTTTGGGCCTGATGTTTCAGAGATGAGATGATCTACATACATTATGGCATGTGCAATAACTGCTGCATTACAGATTGGTATTTGAGGCACACAGCTGTCTAGTGCATATAAATTACCCACTTTATGTAATTCTGTGCCCCTGGATGAATCTTCAGCACTGAAGTCAAACCTGGCACCTCTGCATCTGAAAGCAGAAGAGATTCAGCTCTCTTACCCAAGGCTGTAGCAGGCTCATCAACCCCGATAGCATGGCCCAGTCATCCCTAGATGGAAACAGTGTCACACGGAGTGAATGTAGATTATGACTGTGCAGTTGCGAAATAGATAGATATGCAAAATGTATTTTATTTATTACTCAGGATAAATAAAAGTGCCCACCCAGCACCATGCCAATCATTTAAAGTTCCAAAAATAGTGCTCACCCCTTCCAAAAAGCAACAGGACACAATAAAATACCAATACCCCCAAACATCAGCCTTTACCTCAATCCACCTACTCCACTTCAAAGGCTGGTGAAACAAATTAACCCTGTAATGGGCAATACAAATGGCTCTTTGCTTTGTAAAATAAGACTCTTTATGCCTCTCTTTAAGATACAAAATAAGGTACAACGATGAACCAATAGAGCTGGTTTTCAGCTTTTCCTCTTTTCCCCTTCCTCCTCCTTGGGACGACCCCCCCCCCCATTTTCAATGGCAAAAGATGGAAAGGGGACAAAAAAGGAAAAATAAAAACTGTTTGCAATCCATTCTTTTCAGTAATGTTTGCATTTTTTGTTTGGTTTTGTTTTTTGACCTATTCCACTAAATTCAAAATTACAAAAAATGCAAAATGCAAACAATGCACAGAGCAGGGTGCATTAGCTGCACCACATTCATTGACTTGACCTAGAATCAAGTGAATAGTGTGTTGTGTGCAATGTTTTGAAACTGTATCCCCATCAAAATGTATCTGATTCCCTCTTCCCTCAATATATCTGTTTATTTTGATAAAGGAAATGAACAATTGCTGTTGTAATTGTAATACAAAGCTAGATTTTGGGAAGATTTTTCTTTATTTCATAGTGACAGCGATGAGAAGCCACTCAAAGGCAGCCTCCAGTCACTTAACGGGGACATTAAAGCTACGGAAAGTGCTGATAGTTTGGTAGATTATGGAGAAGGGGACCAAGGGATGTTTAATGAAGATGGTTCATTTATTGGCGCTTACGCTGGATCTAAGGAAAAAGGATCAGTCGAAAGCACTGGAAGTTCTACAGCAACATTTCCTCTCCATGCATAAAATATTAACATAAATGATTAATTTCAAATTTCCATATTTATCTTGACTAGTAATCAACTATTACCATATGTGATCAGAAGTAGGTTGCAGAATGAATCAGTCAGGACCCCAACCTCCAGGTAATATGGGAATTAGTCGCTGCTATCAAAAGATGATTTTTGAGACTTTTCAGTCCTGATTGTTCGGGTGTTTTCATTCGTAAAGAACAGGTGAATAATATTCTCACATTCAATATATACCACTCAGTCTGACCAAAACCATAGCTTCTCAGTGTTACATATGTATATAGATACTTGCTACCCTACATGTTTCTCTATATAACTTTTCTCTTTCTTGTATGCTTTGTCACTTTGTATATACATTTACATCCAGTATTCCCTAATATATAATGACCTTAGCATTGTGGAGGTCAGAAGGTAGTGGGGGTGGGAGAAGGGAGATTACTTTAAAAATTAACCCCAAGAAAAAAATAATTGAAAACACTATAGAAATAGATTCCATATATTATTTAATGTTCATGAAGAAGAAGAAGAAAGTCTGTTTAAGTAAGTCTAGAATTAGTGGCTAGAGCTGATTGCAATTACTTAGAGAAACAGCTTTATCCAAAAATAATTTGATCACAAACTTGCTCTCAAAAGAAACAGCTTCCGATCTGGTATCTATATCTTCTCTCCAGTAACTATCACTCTTTCCTTAAACAAGTTCAGTTACACTAGTTTTCCTTTGGCAGAGGATAACGAGGCTCATCCCACATCTGTTCTATGTGTCAATGAAGCAGGATCAGGTCTTTAGACTACTAAAAAGGCCACCTGAATCTGCCTCCCAAGATCCTTGAAAACTGCATTTCTAAGCAACTGTTTTTTGTCTGCCTTCTGTCTGTATATTTGTATGCTAGCATACATTTCAGGAATGCATTGTACATATTATTTGCAATTTTGTGGTAGTGATGTTGGTCCCAGGATACTAGAGAGACATGGTGGATGAGGTAATATCTTTGTTTTGTACCAGTTTCTGTTGGGGAAAGAGACCAACTTTTGAGCTACACAGAGTTCTTCAGAAGAAGACGTTGGTCCATGAAAGACATCCACCTTGTCTCTCTTGTACATATTACGTTAATATTTACATAACTGAAAACACAGACTGGTTTGTATTGCTATGTAGAAATAGAGGGACAAACTGGGTATAAAACAGTCAGATATTAGCTTTTCCTCTTTCTTTTGGATAATACTTAAAAAATCATTGTTTCGCTCTCCAAAAAATAAACCCTGAATAGTTAGGTATTTTTAAAAAAAATATTTTCACATCCTGCATTGTTCCTTTTTAAAAAAAATGGATTACATTAGAGTTTCTTTTCTACATGGTGTACTGAATAAGGTTTAAAATTCCCAATGGAGCTGTTCCTTTCTCTGCTACTCATTCCCATTACAAACTCAGCAAAGCTGCACTGTGCACGTTTGGCCTTTTTATATTTGGCCTCCCAATTATTTTAAAACATTTTTGTTTTTTTGTTTTTGCTTTTATAGTTTGTTAACTTCAGTACAATGCAAATGTTCCTTGCAGTTCTATGTTGTTCTTTTAAAATGGTTGTATCTGCAATTACAATACACTTTAGCCATTGTTATAAGGAGAAATCTTACTATATAAAAGCTAATTCCTGCAAAATCTTTTATACATGAGTAGTCCTTAGGCAAATAGATCCATTGATTTCATTGCAAGTACTTCAGTGGAAATAATAGTGTAAGTAAAGACTACTCACATGAGTAAGGGTTTGCAGGATCAGACCCAGAATTACAACTTTATGAGCTGCATGATGCACATTGTTAAATAATTATAACACTGGTTTTAATTTTATACAATACCTAAGGGACCAGCTCCCATTCATGTACTTAAATGAAGTGGCTTGAGCTTCAAAAGTGCTCAACAACCATTGAAAACAATGGTAGCTGTTGGGTGCTGAATCCTTTTGAAAACCTGGCCCTAAATCTACCATCTATTTGGAATAAAGGCCAATGGGACTACTTATATGTGGCTTGTAGGAGTATGATATGGTCATAGGTTAAAATAGTTAGCACAATATCCTGTATTATAATACACAATATCCTCAGATCCCTAAAATTGGGAGAATTTGACAAATATCTCACTATTTGTACTGTTTGTTTACTTTATACAGTTAATTCAACTTGATCACTGAAAAGAGACTGGTCAGCTTTTGGGGGGGTGGAGCGGGGGAAGAGTGTCTCACATATGGCGTCTGGCAGGAAACTGAAACCTTACATCCTGTTCCAAGTCACATACGGTGACTTTTTTCAGGACTCCAGACAAATTACCCAACAGGATGAGTGTTCACTAGTGCATGAGAACCTGAAAGTGAAATAAACAGAATTGACCAGACTTGTGTTACAATTTCAATTTGTTGCTAGTCTGTTCCTAATCCATTTCACTTTTAGGGTGCTCTGCACTAGCACATGGCTGCAATGTTTGGCTAGCAGAGGAATGTTTCCTTGCCTTCTCAATTATTTCCACTGGATACTCTTTTTAGAAAAAAAAAATTGAAATTTTTCTTGGATTTTGTAAACATTAAATTTAGTCTCTTCATTTTATCTCTTCCCAGCCTCTAAAGAAACTCTTAATAGGACAGGGAGAGCCCCTAGTTAGCCTTATCCAGCAAGCTGAAGTAATAAGTCCCCAACCACCACTGCTTCCATCCACAAATTACTGGCCTTTCTAGTTTGTTTTTAATGGTCCATTGAGTAGCCAGAAACTCTCTTCTTCTCCCCTACTGCTGTGCCAACTTCTGTAGGTGGCACAAAATCCTCAGAGAGAAATCTGATTGTGGAGGAGGGAAAGGTCCAGGCTAGGGTGTTAGAGTGTATTAGATAAGAACTCAATTCCACGAGTCTGCCTTCTCCTTCTGCTCCCCATAGCTACTAAACAACTCCTCTGTGCAAAGGGTTTGGACCTCTGATAGGGGCAAACCTTTTAGGATTGTTGGCCACTGCCATGTGCAAGTTTCGATGGCTGCTCACACATTAGGCCCGATATGACCCATTAAAAGTCAGCAACAATATGCATTTTTCTTGCACTTACAGGCTGTTCGGTTTAATTGGCGTCATTGTCCCAGAAACATCTATATTAAACAGCCACAAATTTCAAACCATGTTAGTGGGACATCCTCTTATCAAATAATGAATAAACATCCTGTGCTATCACTTGCTCATTTGTAGCTTAAAGTTGCTGACGACATTCCTATGATGTGCTATTCATCTGTGTCGGTATGAGTACTTTTTCTATTATTTTTTTTTATTCAGACTCTTAAATCTTAATGTTCGTGATTCATTATGCCTCAGGGCCTAAAAATCACACTGTGACAAAAAGATGTGCAATGAAATGTTTTAAATGTGCACTGACTTTTTAGGACCCTGCCCAATGAATATTAAACAAATGTCTGAAATTCCAAGAGATTCTTGTCTCTGTCTAGCTCCATTCTCTTTCTTGAGTAATTCTTTTTCAGCAGGGATTTTTTTAAAGGCATCATTATGTCTACTTTATATCCTGGAATGTACAGGTTAAAATATGCTTCCGAAAGAGATGTCATTTTAAAAGCAAAACAGATTATACTTTTGGAGCCAATTTTTCCTTTCATTCAAAGCAGGCCAGTTCCATTCATTTCAATGGGGTTTGGTGTAAAGAGGGGGAAATGTTGACACTTACGTTGCATTTAAAGTATTAGCACCATAAATATAGTAGTATAATTAAGAGAATAGGTATTTCTGATATTTTTCAGTAGTGCTTGAAATCCTCTTAATCAAATAACATTTTGGAAATCTGTAATGATTTTTCATTTGTTGCATACAAAACCCCTCTCTTACGTTAACTACTTATTAAAACTGCATATGCTGAATAAGACAGGGGTCTTGTGAAAAAAATGCCATGTGAGCATGTTATTTATATATATATATATATATATATATATATATATATATATATATATATATATATATATATATATATATATATATATATATATATATATATCATAATACATACACACACGAAGGCTGAATTAAGGTTGCATATGAAACCTTAATTCTGACCTTTCCTAAATTTTCTGATTTGGATTTTACAACCATAACTAATATTTTTAAATATAGATCTTTGTCTGTAGTTTCTTTTAAAAGAAAAATTAAAAACAAATTATATTATATGCAAATACAAGAGCTCCCCTATCATACATCATCAGTCAGTTTGAATCCTAAACTTCTAGGACAGCTTGGGTACTTAATTACAGTAACCATTTTAGTTGGCAGTAAGAGAAAACTGATATACCATAGAAAAGTGGGACTAGGTTACTGGAGTCATCTGCTGGGTCTAAGGAAAATGAAGAGATTACTGTGAGTGTGGAACAACTTTCTTCTTTTCAACCTTCCTGAGGTGAGGGAAACTCCTTCCCCATGTGGTACTCCTGGGGGAAGCAGAGGGAAGGGGTTTTAGAAAGGAGAAAAGCTTAGCTTTCTCTCTCCACTCCTGTTCTGTCTGCTACTGCTTTGGTGGTGGCATGGGATCAAGCTTAGATTAGAATGTTAATTCTATTATTATTTTGGCATGCTGCCAACATTTTACTGACAGCACAAGTCACGGAAGGGTAATCGTGATTTTCAGAAGCTTATATCTCAGCCACATCTGAATGGAATTTCTTCTAACAAAAAAAGGCACTTCTCTGGCCCTAGGGATTTCTCCCTGATGAATTTCAAAGGCCCACTTTAAACAATGGAGGTGATAGAGCTAACTCAAAGAAAAAGTTGCAAAAATATTTTATAATTAAAAGTCTTAGGTAAACAAAATATAGGGGGTCACTACAACTCCCTGGTAATAGGGACCAAATGCTTTACTCATGTTGGATATTCCTAGCTTCCATTAGTATTCCCATTTACTCTAATACTACGTACTCATGGAATATGGTCCATTCAACGTGGGTACGGGTATTAGAATCTGGCCCTAGTGTATTAGAACAATACATTTTAAAATATGCACAATCCACCCAACAAAGAAAGCTTGCATAATGTAGTATTCTTAGGAATGACCTCCGTCTCCAGTTTAGTCTCTTGTGGTGTCTGGGAGCTCAAGGGCACAAAGTCCGAAGGAGTTAATGCACTTTAAAAACCATATTCCCACCTCTGTGCATTCGCCTATTGACATCCGTGGGATTCCCCAGGAGTCTTAGCTACTGGATTCCAATACAGGATAAGTGTCTTGGCCATGTGTCTGCTTCCAATGAAGACAATAGACAAGTTCTTTCCCCCCATGAATAAATCAATATATATATTGGAACATAGACTACAGAAATGGAAAGAACCTCCTGGGTCATGGAGTTAAGTTTGGCAACCCCATCATATAACTCCATTAATAAATGTATTAAAATTACAGTAGTTAGGTTGTTTAGTATATATAATTAATAGGAAATCATATCTTCTGTAGGTCAGCTTTCAACATGATGCAGTGGTTCAGGGATTTGTCACTTCTGTCAAACCATGTGAGCCAATGATTCTCATGTAAATAAAAATTTGCAGGATCAGAATTTCCTCCCCAAGTGAATTAAATAAAAACGATCAGAGTGCATCTTTCCAGGCTTTTGACAATAATTTTACACATAGCTTTGGAAAACAATGTTAGTTAATTTTATTCTAAGCCTTGTATACATCTGAAGAGGCATTTCATTGTAATTTCAATCATGCAGTCATAGTTCTACAAATAAAAAGGATATTTAGACACGCTGTATATAGTGTATCTCAATTATTTTAAATAACAACCATGTAAGAAGAGAGAAATTGAAGGGAATCATTGTTAGGGCTTGCTGGCAGAAATTCCATTAACCTGACAAAAGATCATGCCCTCAGAAGCATCTTTTTTAATGTTTAGTGTTTCAGAATAAAGCATATACATAATGTTTGCCATTTGATCTCCTGACTATTGGTACATGTTTACACTTCAGCACCATATCTTTCATGTAAAAGTTTTGACTATCATATCAAGCTTTGTTATCTGCAGTAATTCAGTTTTCATGCAGGAACCAATATATGGGTATGAGCCAAAGCATACTGTATTTTTTATTTTACACAAGATATTTTGTTACTTCATGTGAAAAGATCAAGACAAATGTGGCACTAAGTTCACACCATTCCTTTTTTTTACTAGATGAATGTTAATGTAAATTTATTAAGGTTTAGAAAAATGTGTTTGTACTGTAGTTGCTGTTTGTATCATGCCTATGTACATGTATGGTTTTAAAAGATATTTTCATTATACATGGAATTCAACTTTGCTAATAAAAGTTTGACTTGATGTATTCTTCAAATGCCTAACTTGTGATCAGCACATTATTTTTTTTTGCTCTTATGTTTCTTTCTCAGGAATTTTGTTTTGATTTTAAAGTAAGGCCAGATCTTTAGCTTGTGTAAAGTGGTGTAGTTTTATTGGCTTCAGTGGTGCAAATTATACCAGCTGAGGATCAGGCCCTAAAAAAATCTATTGAATTTACACATTTGAACATATACATCCACACCATGGAAAACAATGAATGTCTCAACAAGAGGCACATTCAAAATCATAACTCTGCGTTACTTCTACTGTACATAGTAGTACATTATACAGTATTATAAATGCACTGTAAGTTGTTAAGATTAGGTACAAGAAAATGTGATCAGTGTTTTCAAAAAGAACTGAAAATCAAGCGAGTGAAGGGACATGTGGGGAGATAAAGTCATTAATTCCTAGCTTCCAGCATACAGGCCAACATTTCTGTCTTCTCATCTTGGGCCTAATTTCTCGAGGTGTTTAATACCTGCATCTTCCATTGATTCCAGAGGTGAGCTACTCAAAACTGGAGAGGAACCTGAACCAGAAAAAAACATATCTATTCACTCCTGAACTTCAATGGGCTCATTTAATTTGTAATGCAACTTCAGGAATGGTGTCCACAGGCAAAGTATTGAGAAATCAATTGTCACACATAAACCTAGCACATATAAATAATATATCTTAATAGTTTTCATGTATTACATAACCAAAGTTATATGTCCCCCAAAGCACTTATAAACTTAACAAAGTGGTTAGCAAACTATTCAGAAATGTCATTTTACCCAGCACAGAAATGCATTCATCTTTAGTATGGAACAATATATCTGTTTAACAGAACATATCAGATCTGCACAAGGAAGAAAAGAATACTTTATCCATTCAGAATTGGTGGAATAAAGGTAGACCGAATGGGCCACATTAGACAGTGCTTAAACAAAGTTCACTAGGACCTTGCACATGCACAAATATTTCTGTAAATGTTTCAAAAGACATTTGAATATAAAGTCCACCAGACACCCAATAATTCTTACTTTCATCTTTGTATCCTTTACTCAGGAAGAAACTTAGATATTCTAAAGTCTGAGTCCCTATACGAACCCAACTAAAATGAATGCTCTTTCTTTGCAAAAGAGGACAGGAAGACCCAGATTCTCAAAGGTATTCAGGCTCCTAACAAGGGAAATCAGGAGCCTAAATATTTTTGGGGATCTGGGCAGAAAAAACTAAAAGTATCCTAAAATTTCCCAGGCCTTATTCTCTCCTATTCTAAATTCACTCCATAAAGTTACCCCTACCCTTTTTTTTTAAAGATTCAGTGCCCAGTGGTTTCTTCAGATATCCTCAAAGAGGATAGGTCATCCAATCTGAGGACAAAAAATGTACGACATGACCTGAGTTAGACAATTACACACCCTAAATGGCAAATTCCAAGTAGCAGATACTCAAAAGAGCACTAATTACTAACAGCTGGCAAAAAACTCATTGACTCTAATATTAATGTAAAACTTATTTGTCAAACAATTATAAATAATAAACCAATTAATTAAAAATAAATCTGTTCATGAACAATGACAGATTTAATGGCCAAATTTGATTTAAAAATTGCTTGCAACAAATAGTCACTAGTTCTAGTCTCCAGGATATTCATCGTACTATTTTAAGATAATATTCTACACATTAATCTGTGTTATGAATTTATTGGTTCGGTGAAAGCAAAATTCTCACTTGTTTTCTCCCCATTGGGTTTTCAGCTATTTCATTTTAATAGGAGGAATTCAGGAGTTTTTTAACACATTTTCCAGCTGCATAAACTCAGAGAGCTTTCAATGCAAATATGAATACAGCTAGGAATATAATAACTAGTATTAACCTTTCAGGAAGGTATCAAGGACATTCAAAAGTTTTGTTATTATTATTCATATTCCAATATAATGAGAATTACACTTTTTTCAATAACATAATGGAGAGGAAAAGCCTTACAATCATGTGCTCCAGTGGAGTGAGAATAAAGATGCAACTGCCACCCTCAGATGCATAAGCTACAGATTTTGATTCACTTCAATCCACCGATGCCAAACCTGGAGGTCCTTAGCACAAATTAAAGGAGAAAACGGAGGAGAAACTATTTTTATTATTAGATTTTTTTTTTAGGTTCAGAGTAGTTAGAGTGGCAACCTATTAAATTAGAGCACGATACCTCAATTCCTTCAATGTCCTGTATAGCTAGGCTAAAAGGACCCCAACAATCTTATTTCTGATGCTCAATGTATTCTTTCTATTGCTCTGTATGGTCAATATTTCAATAAAATCTCACCTTTCCTGACCACTGCCATTTGCTAATAGTCTTGAAAAAAAGCTCAGTCTGAAAGAAGTCAATCGTAAGATAAAAATGTCACCAAGCCATTGTGATGGATCCCAGTTTCCCTGAAGATGTAAGCTCCTCAGGTTTTTAAATCAAACTTCAGTTAGTCCTGTGCTGTTTTTGCTCTGTACTGCCTGCCAGAACCGCAGCTGGTGTAAATGGATCTACACGAATTTACACTCGCTAAGGATCTAGTCCAATAAGCGTCCACATGAAGATATGTATACTTATTGAAATAATTGATTAAATGTTTTCTGTGATTAATAGACATCATGTGCTATATAAGTAAATAAAATTAAATGTGTCCTCTTAGTATACACTGTATGGTATCACCCACTGTCTCCTTCATCTCCCTGTGCTAAATACCAATCAGAAAAGGACAAGGTCTACTGTAGAAATCCATTACAAGAATTGTAAAAGTTGCATACGGTGGTGTTATTTGCTGTAGCACCCATTCCATTTCGACTCCAGGCAAAAAACATCATGCATTCAGTTGTGGACAGCTATTCGAAGTCAGGAAAGGCTTGCCAGAGCCAGATCTCAGTTATCAAAGAAGGAAGATAGGAAGAGAAGGAAACAGCCACTAAGGAAATAAATTCTGGAAGTAACTCTCCTGAATTTGTGCTGTAGCTAGAGCATATATCAAGAAGCAAAGCAATGCAAAAATAACAACTATAGAAAGAACAAACACAAAGCACAATGCTAAATAAGATGATAACCATGCAAGCACTTACTCATGTTCTTAACTGTATTCAAGTGAGTTGTCTCATTGACTTCACTGGAACTTCTCATATGCGCGTTTGCAGGATTGGGGCCTATGCCAGCATTCTCTTCTTTTTTTTTTTTTTTTTTTTTTTTAACACTGGTCCAGCATAAACTGTCTAGGGTTCATTATTTTCCTAACTTACCATGTAGATTTAAAGCCAGGAAAGGACAATGCATATCAGTGCTGAAATATCATTGAGAGGGGACATACAAGTCAATTGTAGCAAAGTTATGGAAACAACAAACTTGCGTGGAAAAGAAGCTGGAGATGGAAATAGGAAGATTCAAGTTAAGGGACCAGTGAACCTCTTATTCTGGTAAGTAGTTACTCATACAAGCAGCACATTGAAGTCAGTGAGATTCCTTGTGTGTCTAATTTCTCCCTATTAGGTGTAAGACTCACAATCTGGCTCTAAATACATAGCCTGGAGTTTTTGTGTGTGTTCCCCCAAAGCTTAATCACACTTTGCATATGGATCGTAAGAGTCCCAACAGTTAGCAGCTGTTTATATTTATTTTATTTTATTTTATTTTTATTTTGCAGAGTCATATAGGTTTTCTGTAGTTCATGGTGGGAAGGAGGGGATAGGGGACTTGGGGGAGGTGAGAGACCAAATCAAATGGCTCTTCAGTAAAGAGTAACAATGAAAATCAAGTAAGCTCTGAAAAAGAGCTCCGTGTAGCTCAAAACCTTCTCTCTTTCACCAACAAAAGTTGGTCCAATAAAAGATATTACCTCACCCACCTCGTCTCTCAAGTAAATAAACATTTGTCCATATCCGATGCTTTTGTGGATTGATGTTCTCTTTTTGTGTGGGTCTCAGGCAATGAAGAAGGGCCAGATTGTATGGTAAAGTGGAGGGCACACAGATTTGTCCTCTTGGCACACCTGTGCAAAGACAGGTCACATCTGCAATCCAGGCACTGAAGGGAATGGAGGGACTACTCCCTCCAAGTACCACTACAGGTCATGCATCACGCTAAAGAGGACAGGGTGGAATGGAATTAGGTTGGGTAATGGCCTCACCTTCTTGCCCCCACACTGAGAAGGGAGCAAACTCCACTACAATGTAGACTGGTTCTGCCTATCCACACCCACAGTGCACTAAACTCTTTAAGCGTGTTCTCTGAGGAGAGCAATGTGAGATCTAAAGCAAGTTAAAGGAGGTCATGTTCGTTTCACTGCAGAGATGTGGGCCAGTGCTCATGAGATGGATTACATGTCACTCTCACAACACCATAGAAAATGTTAACCTGTTAGTTCTGCAGTGACGCAGTCAGACAAAAAGAGCTTTATTATTCTCCCTTTGATGCCATTATCATGTATTCAGGGTGGATGTTCTATATGCAGGTGGTGCGATATAGTGCTGATATGCAGAACCCAGAAGCAATCCACAGGGACTTGCTGACCCTTACTAGCTCTCCCCAGTGTCCTTCATATAGAAACTTTTCTTTCCCCAGTGTGCCTTTCTGGAGATGGCATTTTAAAGTTTTGGAGACAAGCAGCCCTCTAGTGGTCATTCTGCAACTGGTTGTAGTATCTTCCTGTCTTCTAGCTCTTAACAGGATACTGGGCTAGATGAACCTTTGGTCTGACCCAGTATGGCCGTTCTTATGTTCTTAACTCCTGTTATTTTCCCCTTTTTTTTATTGCTGAGATGAAGGCACAGGCTTTCAGGAGGTACTGTCACGGTCTAGCCACAAGACTGGGGAAGTCTTCATTTTTGTTAAAAACTAGTCTGTTAAGTTTACATTTCTTGCATTGCATTGTTACACAGCAAACATTATACAATCATTGCACCATAGTGTTTATGTTGTCTACCTCCCCGGAACCTCAGAAGATGATGGTGACAAGGCAGGCAGTGACAGCAGATTGGGGCAGAATATGTTAAACAATTTGTGATAATCAAAAGGGACCTATTTTGTAATTTGTGGGGAATAAGGGAATCTGTCACCTCTCAGGTGAGTGCCATAAGCACTGGGCTATTCTCATGTGGGGTGACTTCAATTTCTCCAGTTCAAGCTGTTTCATTTTGGATTAATAATGAAAGTTTAATTGGAGCAGGAGGACTGGATCTTGGGGCTCCCACAACCTGGGTAAGTGATGTAACTGCCAGACAATAGAATCATTCTTATGCTTGTTTTCTCTCTGACCCAATAACTCTTTAATTATTTAATCCAAAGTAGAATAGCTTCAACAGAAGAGACTGAGAACTGTAACCTTAAGATGATGTGAGGAGATAAAAGGACCAAATAGAAAGAGGCCCAGGGAAAACAGCAGCAACTAATTAAAGGAAGCAATATGTGGCTGCTGTATATAGGGTCTCTCGGCTGGAACCTGGAGTATTGAATGGACCTGGGGAAGTGGGTCCCCCATTGGTGATGTGGCCTAAGTTCGAAGGAGAGAACAAGGCTCGTTTACAGGCCACATCACCCAGTTACTACCCTGAGAAGTGGCCAAGCCCCATCACTACCAGAATGGAAGGAGTAAGGTGATGTAATAAGAGACAAGAGTGGACAAGGACACTGTGATGTCACACATCCCACTATGGTATAAATTACCATAGTGTCAACTACTTTCTGTCATTCCATAGGACATGTTGCATCAGCCACTGTGAAATCATCCAGTGCATATGGAACAGTAGTCAATTATCAGCTGGTTTCTATTGGCCAAATCCTGCATGGGCCAAAACCCAGCTTGGCTGAGTAAGGAGAGAATAAGGAGTGCAGGATTTGGTCCTAATTATCAGTCATGGATTGCTAAATGTTCTAAAACAAATCTACCTTATTATTTGCCTCATAGAAAAAAATGGTAAGAGTATTCCAGGACTGGCTTCCAAATACACTTCCTTCCTCTCATTTTGAAACTGTAATTCAGTGGCTGGAGCACTAGATGAGGTGGTAGGAGACCTGGGTTCTATTCCCTGGCCCGCTGTTGCCTTGCAAATTACTTTGCCTCTATGTGCCGCAGTTTCCCCGCATGTGAATATGGGATAATAAGGCTAACTCTCACCTTTCTAAAGTGATGTAACACAGAAATATTCACCCAAGCATACAGGGCTGGTTCTGGCTTTTTTTGCCGCGCCAAGCAAAAAAACAAAACAAAAACTGTGCGGGGCGGCCGGAGCCAGGGTGCAGAGGAACTCCCTGTGCTGCAGACGTGCCCCAGGCAGCAGAGTGCGCGACCCAGCTAGCAGGGGAAAGGGGAAGGGTGCGGGGGGGAGAGAGAGAAGGGGGGCAGCCAGGGCTTCCTTCAGTGGGGCGCTCGCCCCGTGGCCCCTCCCGCCGTGCCACCTGCCAGGAGGGCACCATGCCGCTCCGGTCGGTGGGCAGGGAAGGACCTGGGCTGCCGGGTTTGCTGCAGATATGGCACCAGCTGGGGCAGATGGAGTGTGCAGCCCACTCCCAGCAGGGCGCTCCCCTCCTCCACGCCGCCGCCCCCTACAGGGCTGCTGGAGCAGCGAACCAAAAAAACCCAAAAAACCTCTGGGGCAGTCGGAGCGGCGAAGCAAAAAAAAAAAGGATTGGAGGAAAGCCGCCCCTTAGAATCTGCTGCCCCAAGCACGAGCTTGCTCGGTTGGTGCCTGGAGCCGGCCCTGCAAGCATATAATGCCTTGTATATGTAATAACCTGTATTCAGGTCTCTCCAAACCTTGGGTGGGGAAAAATTCTCAGTAGAATCAACCCAGACTTTGGTTCCAAATAAATAAATCTGTATCTAATCCCGTGTTTTTTTTTTTTTTTTTGCAAGAAATATAAATCCATGTAATTGAAAGGAAAGCCCTGATTCTGCAGACAACTCCAGGAAAACAGGCCCTGTTGAAATCAATGGAGTGCCACACAGTTGCAGAGTAGGATTGGAGACAAAAACATTCTTTCTTATGTTTCAAACATGCTGACTTTGAAGAGATGAAGACATAGGATTGCCCTGGTAATCATCCGAAGAAGTGGGTTGTAGCCCACGAAATCTTATGCTCTAATAAATTTCTTAGTCTCTAAGGTGCCACAAGTACTCCTGTTCTTTTTGAGGATACAGACTAACACGGCTGCTACCCTGAAACCTGGTAATCAGAGTTGAATTTAGAGATGGCTGAAACAGCTTTTCATTAGCAGCTGGCATTCCAAATTATTGAGAGATTAAATTTAATTCACTGTGGTTAGAGATTATTCACTTCCTACGAAGAGAAAAAAACTATGCATCCCTCAGGTATCTAATTTAGTTCTTCATAAGGGAAGGCAATTAGAAGACTATTCCAGAGCCATCAATGTTTTGTGGTGGTCAGAGATTTGTAGAGTTTGTATTGTGCATGGTTTTTAACTGTGCATAAAGAAAAACAAAAATATCTTTTATTAGTGATTTTCACAGAGAACCATTTATGGAACAATAACAGCCAATTTTCCCAGGACTCCTATGGTGGCAAATGGGCCTTTCATTACGAACGATTCCCAATCAGTTTTGCTACTGCTGGATACTAAGCTGCTATTCAGTTAAGGAAGTCCATGATTTCCTTATTGTCTGTCTCTAGAACCCACTGCGTGTAATTGGAAGTGCTGTGTCTCTTGAATCACCTCCCCTTTGAAACAATACCTCCAATCACTTCTTATTCCATCCCACAGCTCTGTATCACCAAAATAGCCCTTAATGCCTCCCCTACACTGCTGATTAATTGCTGTTCTCTCCTATTGACTGCACATCAGGAGTCCTCCTCTTGGCTGATTCTTTAGCTTCCGGTTCTACTGTACCCGGTGAGGTACTGTCTGAGTTAACAGGGACCCTCAGTGTTATGTCCCCTCCCTCTATTGCTTGTAAGCTCCACTTCCTCCTCTTCATTACATACTGAGCTCACAAATTCTTCATAGTTGTAGAAGGGGCTGTGGGGTCAAAATCATTAGCTAGTCTGAAGTAAAGATATTGCTATAGTTGCTAACTGAGATCCCATATACTTCATGTTATCTCCAGATTCACAACTTAAATGAAGGGTCTGTTACTTTCGATACACAGCAGCCCCAGTGAGTCAGGGCTGTCCAGCCCTTCCTTCCCCCCCTCCCTTATGGGATACCTGAATAATGCTTCCCTTCCCCTTTGTTCATGGGTAACTGAATCAAAAATGGGAGGAGACTCTGAAACTCAGGTTCTCAAGAAGTTTTCCCTCATTTGCTGAATTGTCATTGGTGGCTGGTCCCGTTCCATCCTACCACGTTACCACCACTGCAACCCTTCAGTTGCATGTCCACGTCCACTTTGGTTCTTCCCCATGTATGCAGTGCTTACCTCCCTTCCCAACGTCTTCCTTCTTCTTTTATGAACTCCTGTGACTTACTCTATAATTTCCTTCCTCTCATTCCTCTCTCCCATGTCAGAGCTATATGAGTGCTCCTTACCACCTGCCCCACAGAAGCCATATATAGACTAAGAAGTATCGAGACTTGTGCCTATCACCGGCCAGGTCACTTTGTTTTCTGCACTTCATATCCTTTCTCCTCCTCCTCCTGTGTGTCTTCCCATATGTCTGCATAGCGCTCAGCACAGTGGGCACTATCGCAATGTAAACAATAAATCCTAATTATTTATGTTTTACAGTTTAGACCCTATTGCCTGCTCCAGTCTCACAAACTGAGATTATGATAAAGCAAAATCAGTTTATCAATCAACATTTCAAACTCATCTATTTGGTGGTGCACTGAACACACACTGCTGTAGGGAATATACGGTACTTTGCTAGCTTTTTTTAAAGGGACATTTTACAATTCCCATCTGACCCGTCTTTGCTGACAATAATCTGAGCTGTTACCTACTTTAGCTATTCATTGCTTGGTTAAAATTAACGGAATAAACATATTAGTTTTTTTTCTAGCATGCTGCATATCATTGCTGCCTCCTATTGTGCTGTGTACCACTAGATTTTCTGCATGCAGAATTCATGTGGGTGGTTCTTGACTGACACATTAAGTAGTTTACCTGAATTTTTGAGATGCCTGAGACAGAAGTGCCACTGAAAGTACCTTTCCTCGTTGTCTTCATTTTCTCTGCTGCATAGGGTATAACCAAGGGTGGAGAAATTGCCTCTTAAGCATCACTAGTTGTGATCAAGATCAAAGAGGCACCACATCAGAGTGACCATGCTAATGCACCAAAAGGATTTGCTGCTGTTGGAATAACCTCTTACATTGTTATTTACAATATAGGCTGCCTAGCTAAACCAATGATTGCTAGATATGCTGGGTCCCTGACCAGTTCTAGAGTGACCACTCTAAACCACACACCAATAGGTATGAGAGACTCCCGTGCTGCATTCCATGCAGGTGTTCATGATATGACTCCCGGTAGCGGAATGTGCTGTCCATCCAGAGTTTGTGCATCTACTGTGTGGTTAAGGTGATAGAATCTGTTGCTAATTCAACTTTGGGATAATGAACATTTACATGTAAAAATAGTTTCAGAAGAGGGAGACAGACTGAGATAAAATCTGAATGGGAGAGTTTACCTAAGCAAAATGCCCTCTGTCAAACCCAAACTCTGTGATCACATGGTGGGAGACAAGCCTATCAGGAAGACAGGAGAACCTCCATGTGACCTCTCTTTCAGAGAACATCCACATATAAAGAGCCACTTCAGACTCTTCAGCTCAGGGCTCAATATTTTGCACAACCCTAATCCTAGCTCATTCTTCCAGGGGAGGTCAGAAGAATCCCCACCACCATTGTCCCTGCCAATGGGGAAGATTCCTTCCTGAGTCCTGATCTGGTGATCAATTTAATCCTGTGCATGTGAGCAAGAATAACCATGGTTAATTACCCCTCCACATTTTCTTCTGGTGGCGTGTGTGATTTTTTGTAAGAAGCTAAACCTCGTATATTTAAATCTTCATCCAAAATAATGGAAGAGATCCTGAGTAAGTTTTTATCTAATTGCATACCCTGTTTCCCCGAAAATAAGACATCCTCCGAAAATAAGGCCTACTTACAGTTTTGCCTCTCGTTGTAATATAAGGCATCCCCCCGATAATAAGACCTCCCCGATAATAAGGCATCCACCGATGTGTACCGTATTCTTCTTCATTGAAAAATAAGACATCCCCTGAAAATAAGACCTAGCGCATCTTTGGGAGCAAAAATTAATATAAGACACTGTTTTATTTTCGGGGAAACAGGGTAGTTGCATCTATTCTCCCTGTCTCTTTAGTCAACAAATAGTGGCTGGGCCATGATAACCTTCCTGCTTGTTATGGTATACGCTAAGTTGTGAATCATCTTTATGCTGTGGTACTTAAAAGTTCTACAGAAACTAGGATGAAAGATGTGGCTCTGGTGGCAACCTCCATTAGATGCAGTCCTTCTTTATTCCCCCTCGTGACAGAGAATTGTCTCTCTATGGGACCTGGTGCTATTGCAGGCTCATGGATCCCCTTCTAATTGCTTGTAGCACTCTCTGTTGCACAATTAAATTCACTGGAACATACACCATCTCTGGTTGGGCACATGGTATCTAAAGATGTTACTTATGTTTTAGAGTGAGTTATTTTTATGATGATTTGTTAAATAAGTGCAAATACAGTGTCAAATAAACCATTGTGTAACAACTGCTTTATCCTTTTTGGGGAAGTTACTCCAGGTAGTCATTCTGTGCATTTATTTTTCTCTGAGCAGCAGTTTATAAAACTGTGCGTAATATATAAAAATCACTAAGCTATTTAAACTGACAATGTGGTAGTAATTTACAAAAAAGCATGAGTGTTAGCTAATTTTCTAATAAACACATTACATTTAGCCAAACTCAGCATGGAATTGAGATGCCATTAAGTAAGTAAATCAACCTAAAGTGCAGTGAAATCAGACAATTTAACACACTAATTCATATAATGTGTAACAATATAGAAACACTGGAAAGAATTGATTTAACAGCTTTCCCCCTCCTCTATAGCTGGTTACTTGCAATAGCAGTGCAACTCCTAGCCCTGACACTGTCACTATTGCTGCTACAGGGACTCTAATTTTCTGAAGCTTACACCTTTTTCTGGCCCCCTCAATGTGTATCTTAGACCAATGTATACCTTTATTCTCCCTTAAGCTTATGTCAGTGGCTCTACTCATGTGAGTAATGGTTCACCAGTGCATTGTTGCCAACATTCAGCGTTTTATCACAAATTTTGCAATATTCATTGGTTTTCTTAAATCCCCAGCTTCTGGAGTCTCATGATCCCATGAGACTTTCAGATTTGGTACTAAAAAGAAAAAAAAAATCTCCCTCATGACTGCAGTGAAAACACTGAAAGTATGAACTCTAAAGGCTCAAACTGGAAGCAGTGCCGGCTCTAACTTTTTTGCCGCCCCACGCAAAAAAGAAGAGTGCCGCTCCCCCCCCCCACGAGCGCCACATCACGCCGCCGTACCCCCCCCCCAGTGCCGCCAAAATCCCCGCCCCCCCAGCACCACGCCGCCTGAATCCCTGCCCCCAGAACGCCATGCCGCCCGAAGCCACGCCCCCTCCGAGCACCGCGCCAACCCCCGCCCCTCCTCCAAGCGCCAGCCCCCGCCCCTCTTCTGAGCGCCAGCCCCCGCCCCCCCAGTGCCGCGCCCCGCCAGCTCCCACCCCTCCCAGCGCTGCGCCGCGCCAACCCCCGCCCCTCCTCCGAGCACCAGCCCCCGCCCCCCTAGCGCCGCGCCAGCCCCCGCCCCGCCTCCGAGCGCCAGCCCCCGCCCCCCCAACGTCGCGCCAACCCCTGCCCTTCCTCCGAGCGCCAGCTCCTGCCCCCCCCCCAGTGCCGTGCCAGCCCCCGCCCCTCCTCCGAGCGCCAGGGGGGCCTGACTCACGATTGCTGAATGCTTGGGCTAGAAAATACTGCCAATGTTAGCAAGGGATACACAATATGGCTCTAATTTTGCAAAACACATTAAATATATACACTTTTGCTAGTCTCTCTACATGTTTACACAGCTTTTGAACAGCTCTGCTCACAGACAGCAGTGCTTGCTGAATGCTAAAATGCTCTCACATCTCTAATTTAACTCCCCAGCCAAGGAAAAGAAACTTTCAACTTTGGCTCATTTCATCAACCTGTTTTGAACCCACATTGTATTTTCAGGTTCTAGACAGCTTGACAAGACATAGTTGAATCTTTCTTCTTATAATCAAGATGATAACCACTAAAAAATTATATATTTTAGGTCAATGGAAAATGCAGATTAATTCTTGCCATAATTATCAAGTCTTTACAGAGTAATTGCATACAATTATCTGTCTGCTGTCAAATTTATTTTAGCAATCGACTGCATAGTCCAGGAGTTAGAGAGACAAACTTTGATTATTGGTTCAATTAGCCTTAAAGCACCATTCCTTTTCTTTTAAAGACACTTTAGTCTCCCAGGTGGTCAGGGAAGTTACCATGAACATTGATAAATTATGCTCATTTTCTTAGACTGCTTCATAGTTTGATTTTTAACTGATTTAATATGTGTCTTGATGAGGTTTTTGAGGTGGGTATTGACAAGCTTTATGATGCTTCTTAGGCTATTCACCCATCTCTCTTCCTTGAATGAAACTTTCCTTAAGAAAAAGAGTCTGTTCGCTTATTAGAGCAAGGCTTACTGCTGACACAATCATGTGAATTTTGAAAAAAAATTATATCCCACTTTAATTGCAGTCTTACTAAATGATATCACTTCCTAGATGTGACATTTTCCATTTATAATCTTTTTGCACAGCAAAGAATCCAGTTTGTCAAAGCACTTAGTATGTGCATACATGCTCTGCTGAACTGTGGCTTAAATATCCAGCTCCAAGTCCCTGTTCAGAGACTGGCTCTTGGCTCTGGTATTGTAGACTTACACATGAAAGTAACCTTGTACATCCAATGAAGAGTCCCACTGCATTCGCTGATGTGGGTAAAGTTACTTATGTGCGTAAGTGTTTTCAGGATCAGAGTGTTCTTAGACCTTAGTTAAGGAGTATATTTTAGGTACAAAGACATATTAGTAAACTGATGAAAGAAGAAAAATAAATCACACTTGAGTCTGGTCAACATTGGCTCTCGGCCTGAGAAATCAGGCCCAATCCAGTGCTGCTAAGTGCCATCAGCTGCAACTGATTCTCTCAAACTCTGTGTATGTGGGTGTGAGACAGAAGGAGTGATGGTTCTTTGTACTACTTGATTGGGCACCCTACCTCACAAGACCAGCATTGGTCAGACTACACTTTTCGTCCTCCATTTTACATGTCTACATGTGTGCGCATACACGATGGAGGAAATAAAATGGGTAAAGCAAACAGATTTGTTTTCAGCTTTTACCATAGGAGAGAAAATAATTAAAAGAAAGCCCTAGCATGGAACAGATACCTGGACACTGTCATATTTTTAAAATAGTTCTTTAAATCAGACTTTGTCATCAAGTCCTGCCATTCGTCTTGCCTTTTTCAGGAGTTTAATCCTGAAGCATCATCAGGTTACATTTTTAAACCCAAAACTTTGTGAAGGTAAATAATGAGCATAGTGTGACATATGTCTACCTTTCACTTAAATTTCTGCAAAACAAAACATTCCCTCATGATGCAAACAGCAATCTCTTTTAGCTTCTTAGTTTCTGATGCACTAACAACTTGAAGGTTTTCTACTGAAAAGGAGAGAGAAATGCAACCAAACTATGATTTGATACCTTCAAATACCCTAATAGTCATCTTCAGTTCCCACAGATTTATTTCAGCCATTCCAAACCCCTTCTACTCTCTTTGCCATATACAGCAGAAAAGAGAGTTACTGTAGTTACACGGGGCAAACAGTCATATGTGTGACTCTTCTGGAAAATGCTTCAAGATCATTACAACTACTGATTGTCTGCTTGATCCTGTGTCATTTTATATAATAACAACTTGTATCATCTCCTTAGCTATGTCCTCTATAAAGATTTAAGGGCATATTGATTGTAAGAAATCACCTGAGCGTTATTATTTTCCTGTGTTTTCTCCCTCTGGATTAAATGACAATTTTCCCCATCCATAATAAAATGTAATCTAACACTCTAGTCTCTGGTTGTTGGGTTTTTAACTGTACCGCAACATCTATTTTCACTGTCTTGACATTTTTAGGTTCCAGACCATATAAGGATTTGGTTGATTTATTTATGAAATTGGTTCCTTTTTTTTTTGCAAGTTTTCCTCCCTCGATAGCTTTGCCCGCACTTCACTTGTTCTATTTTAAAGGTATGGATCAGAGCTTCCAAATAAAGCTTTTATACAGAAAACACATGTTTAAACAGTGCTCCTAGATGATAACTTCTCAACACCTTAACAATCAGTAGGGAGGAGAAGTGGGAAACATATTAGATTTTGATGAGTCTCTGATTGAATCCCTCCGTGAGAAGTAAGAGGAACAGGGCCAGAGTCTCTTGTTTGGTTGATCTGAGCTCTACCATTGGCTTATTCTACTCTAAAGCCAGTGTAACCAGTCCAGGTAGAATCAATCCCATGTAAGCTGGATTTTCAGAGCCAGCATTGGGCGTCTTATACCAAATCTTCTCCTTACTACAGGCATAGCAGGGGAAAGGGGTTTGGTAGGAAGAAAGTGGCCAGGGTTAAGTTTCTCCTGTGCTGTTTGGCAATTTCTGGCCCCTTGTGGTCTATTGCAGCCAATATTAATTAGAGCAGCCTGAGGGTTGCTCTAACACAGAGCAGGCTCTGCAGAGAGCTGCAGGAGGCTCACTGCAATGGGAAAAAAAGAATTGTATGCTGTCTTTGCATGAAAACTCCCTTAACTGGGCTCTTGTGAGCCGCACTCCAAGATCTAGCCCAGTAATCTAAGATGGAAAGAGTTGTATATGGAATGCGGAAGATTCTGAGTATTGATTATGCATAAGAGTTTATGTGAAAAGTTCTGCGGTAAAAGACAGAGAACTAGGTTCTGATCTTTCCCACTGGTCTAACACCAGTATAATTTAGATGGAGATGCTTCTGATTTACACAATATGATCTCAGAATCAGGCCCACTGTCTGTAAGTCACTTCATTGTTATGAACACCTTAAAAGGAAACATGTTTGCTTCCACAAGTAACTTAGAAATCACAGAGTAAGTATAAAAAAACCCAAAACTATATTTTTTAAAGTCAAATGAAGTCAGGTGCTTAAACTGAGGCTTCCCTATTGTTCACAGTAGTGATGTTTGACTGATGAACTTACACAAGCTGAAATTAGAATTTACATTTAGATTTATACAGCTGACCCACTTCCTGGTAAAAGTATTTTACAGAAAAGGAAGTTTTCCCTCTGAGATTTCTACAGCTGTTTAGATGAATTTTACTTGACAGTTTCATGTCACTTCTATTTTATGATTCTCTTCAAACGAGTTAGAAATAATTTACCTTTGTGCTACCCATTTGTCCTATTTTCATAGGGAGACAAACTCTCTTTACAATTCTGATGAAAAGTAAAATGTGATGGCTTCAATTTCAAGGTGAATTAGACATGACACAAACCCCAAATAAATGCATACAGGACACTTAATTTGCACTGTGCTGTCATTGTCGTACGGTGCAGCTCACCCCAGGAGTGTCTGTTCTCCCCTCCCCCCCAGTAGTTTTGCTATCATTTCCTGGTCACCATGGGCTTCATGGTCTTTTTTACTGGAAGACTGTAAATCCACGTCAACGATACAAATCAACAATAAGCTCAAAAATAAAGAGAGGCTTATTTTTTACTTTATTTCTTTAATTTCTATTACAAAAAACCCCAGAGATGAGGATGTTTCATACTTTCCAATAACAAAGCGAATGTTTTATCATTAGCTTTTAGAGGTACAGAATAAAATGGGTCATGGAGCACTACCCAGGCAGCAGAGCTATTCCACCAACCTTTTATTTGATTGCATTGCTTCATGCACCTTAGGTTCCTCCCATGATGTTGGCTTTGATGTCCCACTCATCTGCTTCTCTACAGGCACCTCTATACCTCTTTTCATGCTGCTTTCTAGAAATGAAATACCCTTCCTGAGCTGGAAGATCAGGTCCCTCTCCCTTAAATACCTCTTGAAAATTCACTTTCCCTATGGTTCCTGCATTGAGCAAGTTAATATATAATATTCTTTAGCATAATCTTTAGTTAGTTTCCTCTTCCTTAATTTTAGGAGACAGTGGAGCCCAGTGGAGAGGGCTTTGATAGGCACTAAGGAGCCCTGGTTTCTGCTCCCAGCCCTGCCAGTGTCACACCATCTCTGTGCTTCAGTTTCTCACGTGGTAAGGATACTTTCTTCCCTTGTCAGACACATTAAAATCCACAGATAAAAAGTACTGTAAGCCCCAGTTATTGTTTATTATAGAGCTGGTATAAAAATTTTGTCATGAAACGTGTTGGGGTGTGGGTGTGTGTGTGTGGGTGTGGAATTGACCATGTCTATAGGATACATTCAACAAGGAAACAAACCAAATGACAACCAAGATGAGCATGTTTTAAACTGAATAGAATCGTAGAAATGTAGGTCTGGAAGGGACCTCAAGACCATCTAGTGCAACCCTATATAATGAGATAGGACCAAGTATACTTCGACCATCCCTGACAAGTAGGGTGACCAGATGAGAGGAAGAAAATATTGGGACACATGGGGGGTGGGGGGGCTGCTGGCAGAGCAAAAAAAAAAAGCCGAGTGCTGCCGGTGGAGCAAAAATAAATATCAAGACGGTCCCGGGACATCTGGTCACCCTACTGACAATGTTTATCTAACCTGGTCTTAAAAACCTCCAATGATGGAGATTCCACAGTCCCCTGGGTAACCTATCACCATATTTATCTGTCCTTATATAGTTAGAAAGTCTGTTGTTGTTGTTTTTTTACACTGGCATCTAACTCCAATTTCTCTTACTGCATTTAAGCTGATTACTACTTGTCCTACCTGCTACCAGGTTCCACCACCACCCCCAGTTTTCTTTTCTGAAGACTAAACATTCCCAGTCTTTCCCCATATATCATGTGGTTGTCTAAACCTTTTATTGTTTTTGTCACTGTCGTCTGGACTCTCTCCAATTTGTTTGACTTTCTTAGGATAGTACCCTAAACTGGACACAGTACTCCTAGCTGAGGCCTCACCACTGCTGAGTAGAGCAGGACAGTTACTTTCTATGTCTTACATACAACACTCCTGTGAACAGACCTCAAAATATTAGTTGTTTTTGCAACTGTCACATTCTTGTCTGATATTCGATATGTGATCCATTCTAACCCTCAGATGTTTTATCACTATTATTGCCCAGATTATTCCCCATTGTGAAGTTATGCATTTGATTTTTTTCCAAAGTGTTTTTTTTTTTTTTGTATTTCACTGTACTGATTTCAGACCAATGCTCCAAGTTTGCAAGGTTGTCTTGAATTCTAACCCTTTTTTTTAATCTTTTGGGGGCAGATCTCACATTCCAATAAGTTGTTGGAATTCTTTGATCAAATGTATAGGGTTTCACTTGACACCCATTGTAGTAAATGGCATTTCTGCAATTGACTTCAGTGGGAGCAAGATTGAGCCCACAGTATTAGGAGGCATTTTTCAGTGTACCGTGTAAGTGTGTAGTGCCTAAAGCATGCTACAGAGCTACAGAAGAAGACAGTTGCTAACATAGCAAATTGAAAAATGCACATCAGAAAAATATATGTAACATTATAAATTGATCTTTCAAGTTCAATAGATGTTGAGTTTGACCTCTCAGATGACACCTACAGTATTCAGTATAATGTATTCATTATAACTGTCTAAATATCCACCCCTAAGATAAAAATATTTCGTGAAGACATTGTGTAAATCAGTGGTTCTCAAAGCCAGTCCGCTGCTTGTGTAGGGAAAGCCCCAGGCAGGCCGGGCCGGTTTGTTTACCTGCCTTGTCCGCAGGTTCAGCCGATCGCGGCTCCCACTGGCCGCGGTTCGCAGCTCCAGGCCAATGGGGGCTGCAGGAAGGGCAGCCAGCACATCCCTTGGCCCGCGCCACTTCCCGCAACCCCGATTGGCCTGGAGCAGTGAACCGCGGCCAGTGGGAGCCGTGATCGGCCAAACCTCAGAAATTAGTTCCCAGAGCTCTGATATATATATAACCTGCAAGTAATACATATCCCTAACAAGATTTTTCTGAGAAAGGACATCAGCAAATATATATGGGGCCTGATTTTGTTCTCCTTTACACCTGGAGAATCAGTTGCTATCCAATAAAAGTCAATGGCCCTGCTTCTAAGGTCACTTACACTGGTGTTACACCAGTGAAATGTCATTGACTTCAGTGGAGTGACTCCTGGCTTGCACTGGTGTAAGTCAATTAAATTAATGGAGATATCCTATCTCCTAGAACTGGAAAGGACCTTGAAAGGTCATCAAGTCCAGCCCCCGGCCTTTATTAGCAGGACCAAGTACTGATTTTGTCCCAGATCCCTAAGTGGCCCCCTCAAGGATTGAACTCACAACCCTGGGTTTAGCAGGCCACTGCGCTATTCCTCCGTCCCTAGACAGCATAATCAAGCCCTAGAGGGTAAAATTGGTAAGGCGAGAAAAAAAATCACTGCCAACACTATAATAGTAACAAAGTGATCCTTTGTCTGTGGAAACAATATTTCAAGTGGTACTAAGATCAAGAGGGCTTGTGAATGTTTTTCAGAAAAAAAATAATTGGCCCATTTTTTCATCTGTTAACGATCAATATCACCTTTTTAAGGTCTCTAACATTTGCAATATAATTTCTAGGAGTGTTTGGTAGCCCATTTCATTGTATGTGTGTATATGTTTGCCTTTATGCTTGAAACTCTATTCTTTTACTAGGTCTGTTCCATTAGCAAGTGCAGAATTTGTTTAATGAGATCAACCGTATTCTCAACAATTAGACAATTATTTACTGACAGAGTTTAAGCCAAATTTGAGTTTATGAAGGTAAACATTTTAAGTCCTGTTCACCATCTGACATTTATCTTGTCTGCTGCCTCTGCAATTTCTGAGAAAGATAAAATGTCATTTTGCTGTCTTAATGTTTGTAAATGTGCTTTTCACAATCGAGAAAAAAAATCAATGAGAAGATAACATCCAATTTTTGCTGAACATATGGATGTTACTTTTTATAGGGTCTCTAATGAAGGCTTCATTGTTATAAAGGACATGTTTTGAGTGTACAGCATGCTGTCTTCCATTGGGGTTATCACTAATATACATTAGTTAGCATGTGATTATGAGTTATATGGAGCTATAATTTCATTTCAGAGTTCTGGTTCCTACATGAATGAGTTGTGAGCAAAACACCAGAATCCTGATGTGGAATTTTGGACTCATAACTCAAAAGTGTTTCCTCATATTTTGTTTACTGTAATACACATGAGGAATTGCAGCCCAAGCAAACAATTACAACAGAAATGTGTTGGTAGAAAAGTATGTTACTATCAGCAAATAATTTTCACAGGTATGTAAATAACGGGAATAAAGCCAAACCCTGCTAGATCTTTAAGACCGACTACTGGCCCCAGCATAGCTCTGGTTTTGGTTCAGACCAGAACGGTAGGAGTTGAAAACTTGCAGTTGAGAGAGACCAGAAGCAGAAGAGAATAGCAAGAAAGGATAGGAAAGAGGGCATTTGTATACAACATTCCTTTTGCTTGTATAGAGAGAGCTTGGGAATGAAGGTTGGGGGTCTCTCCTGCTCCTTGGTAAGTGCAAGTTATGGGTCTCTTCAGAGTAGGAGACTGGGAAAAGACAGGCTCCATTGGTCTCTCCAGTGCGAGAAGGCCAGCGCAAGATCCCAGGCATTAACTATTGAGAGATCTGGGTAGGCTCAAGAAGAAACCCAGGAGAAGAGTTTAAGCTTTTCGTTTAGGAATCCCAGAGAAGGTGAGACGTGATGGGGATAAATGAAGGAAAACACCTAGTGCAAGGAAGCAGTGTGGGCTTGAGGCCTGGATTGGACATCTGCTATTTTTGAGGGGCTTTTGCCTGGAGCGTCTAGGAGAGGGTTGAGTGTATATTTAAACACACCTCAGTGAAGAGCCTGTGACCCCGAAGACTGGGAGCACATTTTGTCTGTTTAAACTGGACTGCAACCATGTCTTACCATGGGCACAGTGGAGTTCTTCTTGTAGCCAGAGAAAGAGAGAGAATGATCGATTTCATTTGGTGAGAGGGAAATTGAGACTAGGGCCCCGTTACCATGATGACAGTAAGCATGGTGACAGCAAGATAGTTTTTTTGGTCATTTACCTTGTCAATAGTGCTGATCTGAATGGCCGTCTGTGATTCTTAGTAGTTGAAGTCATCCAGCACTGGGGGGGGGGGGGGGAATCAGACTATTGACGGATGCCATTTTCAGAATAACTGCCTCCTGCATGATATTAAAGTACAATATGATATCCAGCAAGAATCCTAGCATGGGGTTTAGTTTAGCAGGGGATGGGTCAGGTAGCACGTGGTTCATAAACTACCTCGTGTCTAAAAAGGCAAATTGAATTATGCTACCAGAAATGTTATTGATTAGCTTTCACTGTAAAAAAGTAGGTATGTTTGCAGTAGACAGGTGCAACAGCATTGTATATTGACTAAATGTTTTAATGATAGATAACATACAAATAAGTTAGGCATATCATCTAATCTGAGATAATGGCCTTCATTAGCTTTTATATTTATGCAGTAACATAAAGATTCAGGGAATAGAGCACTGTTGCACACCCAAGAGATTAACATTTGAGTCTTATAGTTGACTGATATCCAATGCAAATTTCCCATACATATTATTGTCATATAACATGTTTTACACAGTTCTGAGAGACAGTTTATTCATCTGAGTATCGCTTATATGGAGAAATACAAAACGCAAAATAAAGTGTGAAATCACTTGCCATCGAAACCGCACACCGAAACATGAGGGAAATGTTTCCTTTAGTGATCCTTCATTATCAGCTTCTCCTTAAAATGAGCTTTTGAAGTGTGACATTTGTGTGCATTTTGCACCAATCTTCAATCGGCTTCAATTTACTATTGTGCAACTTTAGGGTTACCATATTTGAACATTGAAAAAAGAGGACACTCCATGGGGCCCCGGCCCCGCCCCAACTCCGCCCCTTCCCCTCCCCCGGTCCCACCCTTTTCCCCACCCCCGGCCCCGCCCAACTCCGCCCCTTCCCTGCCCCCATTCCAACCCCTTCCCCAAAGTCTCCGCCCCCTCCCCTGAGCACCCCACATTCCCCCTCCTCCCTCTCAGCCACACGAAACAGCTGCACCAATTCTAAAGTCAGGCACTCCACTAGTATAGACTCCCATGACTTTAATGAAGCTGCTCAGTGGAGGATCTGCCCCGGAGCTCAGTTTTTGGGAGCGGTCAGGACACGCAGCTCACACTGTTCTGTTTCCCAGCTCCCCAGATGCCTTGGAGCACCCAGTTCTCCTCCCTGCCTGGTAAAATCCCGGACATTTTGAGCTATTTAATTCTTTAATTCTAAAACGTAATTCTTTATATGTAGTGAACTTTGTATTTTCGTTTTGGCATTGTGTTTGCTCTTAGGATCAGGGGCAGCCAGGGTCTCCACGTGCTGGGCCCGCCACAAGCCAAGCTCAGAGGCTCCCATTGGCTGGGAAAAGCTCCAATGGGAGCTGTCGGAGCCAGCCCCTGCAAGCCCTGCCCCCGCAGCTCTGATTGGGCAGGTATTTCGCAGTGATCCACCACACTGCTGTATCTCATCACAAATGGGGAGCTGAGTGCCATACAGCACACCCCAGCCCCAGGAGCTCTGATCCACTTGCAGGCAAGGCAGCCCGATGCCCATCGCAGCCAGAGCTCTGATCCCTCTGCACACTCCTGCCTTTTTCACACTGCCCTCCCCTCCTCCCCCACCACAGTCAGTGCTTTTTGGCAACTCCCCGGAGCAGCTCCCCCAGCGCTGCCCCCCACCTGTGCAATCAGCGGCGCATGGTACTCCCAGCTTTGCTGGCATCCCTGGCTTACCTTAGAGCAGGCTCTGGCGACTGCTGCTGCTCCCTGACTCTTCGGCTCTGTTTAAGAGCCAAGCTGCCCTAGTGCTACCGGCTTCAGGCACTTCTCCTACCTGGGCTCCAGCTGAGCTGCTCCTGCCAGCTCAGACTGTAAGAGCCGAGCTGCTGGCTTCTGGCAGCCCTCCCCTACCTCAGGACCCAGAGCTGGCTGGACACGTCCCTTCCCCAGCTCCAGCCGAGCTGCTCGGCTCCGCCCCCTCAGACTTACAGAGCAGAGCTGCAGGAGCCAGCGTTACCGGCTTCAGGCAGCCTCCCCCCTGCCTCCGGACCCTGCACCGTGGGAGCAGCTCAGCTGGAGCCGGGTAGGAGAAGTGCCTGGCTGGGGGCTCGGGGTCCGGAGGCGGGGGGGGTGCTGCCTGAAGCCAGTAGCGCTTGCTCGGGCAGCTTGGCTCTGTAAATCTGAGAGAGGAGGAGTGGAGCAGAGCCACAGGGGGAGAGGAAGTGCCGGCCATTTTCCCGGACATGTGTGGCTTTTCAGCAATTCCCCCCGGACGGGGGTTTGATTGCTGAAAAGCCGGACATGTCCGGGAAAAAGAGGACGTATGGTAACCCTATGCAACTTGTAACACCCTAGACTGGTGTTGAAGGGCCTCAACTTCTGTCAAAGTGCAGGAGAGCTGCATGTGTTTGAGCTCTTGCAGAAGGTGGATCAGAGGATCAGACTGATAGTAACTATTATAACAATATAGAACAAACCATCTTATCCTCCAGAAACCAGTAGGTCTGGGCTTTCTCATGTGCAATCACTGAGAGGATTTTGTGCACTTAATCACTATAAAATCCATTTTTCACAAATTCTTTCTATGTTGATCTCCTCACCTATGATTTCCTCACTGCTTCCTTTTCCAGAACTTTGGTCCTTTATTTTAGTTTGTCTGGAAGGGCTTGATCTGCAAACTCATGCTTCACAAGTTGTCTGGCTGATTACTTGCATGGGGAAAAAATACTCATATGAATAAGATTGCAGAATCAGGATTCTCATCTGGATTCCATTGCAATCAATTGCAAAACTTCCATGAACTTCAGTGAGAGCAAGATCAGGCTTTGAGTCCTTAGGGCATGGTTTTCTAAGGACGTGATTTTGTCTTATTCTATGGCTTTTTAGAACACTGTGCATGTTTACTCTGGATCTTATATGGATATTTAATCATAGGAAAATATGTTGTCACTGGAAGGAACTAAAAACTTACTCATTCTATATTTAGTTTGTCCTACATGGCACTGAGGTGGTTTTGGAAGCACCTACCCTTTAAAATCTACAAATTATTCTACAAATCCACAAAATCTACAAATCTACAAAATCTACAAATTATAAGATGCTTTTCAGGCTAAATACTGTGTCTATTCAGAGAATGATGGCAGGTCTTAGTCCGTGAACAACACATTTGGCTACCACAAGCTTAGAAGTATGCTGCTATAAAAAATACTTGCAAATTGAATGAAATCTGAAGCATTATTATATACATATAATATTGGTGTCTGTAGGATTAAAGACCTGTTTATCACCATATAGGCTTCAAAGTTACACAGAGATCTTCAGGAGAGAGTTATTTAGGACAGAGTTCTGTGTAAACTCGACAGCTTGTCTCTTTGTCAACAGAAGTTGGTCCAATAAAATATATTACCTCACCGAACTTGTCTCTAATATCCTGGGACTAACACAGCTGCAGCAACACTACAAACAGTATATTAAGTCACTCATCTCCACCATATTGTTCCCAAGTTTCTTTTTGCCATGTTTGCCTCAGATTTAAGGGAACTTTATGGCATTTTTTATTAGGGGAACACATATATCAGGGATGCTATATGAATTTTGGTGAGAAAAGACAAGAGTTGAGCTTTCCAGGAAAAGGTTGTACTTTATGTATTTTTGTATACATCCTCTATGATGTATATTAGCAACTTTTTCAATATCACTAAATATCACATTAAAGGTTTTGTCACATGGACATGGTCAAGTAGATATTTTTTAAAAAACCACCAAAAACCCCTGAATACTTCAAATATACTACTAGAACCTTTAAACTGAATGAGCCTAATTTCCTAATCCATTATACCAGTGGTTCTCAAAGCCGGTCCGCTGCTTGTTCAGGGAAAGCCCCTGGTGGGCCGGGCCAGTTTGTTTACCTGTCGCGTCCGCAGGTTCGGCCGATTGTGGCTCCCACTGGCCACAGTCCACCACTCCAGGCCAATGGGGACTGCGGGAAGCGGCGCGGGCTGAGGGATGTGCTGGCCACCCTTCCCGCAGCCCCCATTGGCCTGGAGCAGTGAACCGTGGCCAGTGGGAGCCACAATCAGCCGACCCTGCAGGTAAACAAACCGGCCCGGCCCGCCAGGGGCTTTCCCTGACGAAGTGGCAGGCCAGCTTTGAGAACCACTGACCTAGCACACTGGTGTCCAGATCCATGACTAGAATTCCTAGACACTACGATCATGCAAATAATAAATATAATATTGATAAAACTAGTGTAATGCATTGAAGAATCAGGCTCATAATATTTCCTTATCAATTGTGTCAATTTCTTCTTGGCAAATGTTTTATTTAAACTCTTTCATTTTGCACCCAAGCCTATATAACTAAATTTGCCTTTTGTTTTTCGTGTGTGTGGACAAACATTATTAATTTGGTCAGTAAGTCACTGAAAATAATGGTCAACTAAAAGAGCATACGCTAGCTGAGAAGTGGGCCAAACATCCAAGTTTTCCCTTTTAATCTTTCCGTATGGCTTATTAGACCACAATTCATTCTGGAGAACATCAATATGTGCATAACTTTTCAAATTCAAATAATGAATTAAATGCAAAAAAGAGACCAATAATAGATCCTGTTGCCATACATAAATACCAAATTAATCTTTTCATGATATATGATTAAGTGATTTGAAATCAAAGAAAAAGATGTGCACATGCAGTATAAATGTATCTTTTGTCCCACCAAAAGAAACCTCAGGGGCTGACAAAAATTATTTGCTTAATGAAGAAAATCTGTCAGTAAAGCTGGAGCGAAATTGTATTCAAATCATTTGGGGACAGCTGGGGTGACCTGTTAAAGAATTTGCTAAATAAAATTTTCAGCAAATGTTATATTTTTGGATTCACAAAATATTTGAAAATCCATCCCATTATTTGTATATCAGTTCAGCATTCCAGATATTCACAGTATCACAAACAAATCAATGGTGGTCTACAGATTATTTACAATGGCTACACTCTTAATATTCGGTACTTGAGCTCCAAAATTGATCCCTCAGGTCTCCTTGGGGGTATAGCATCCATACATGATGTTGAATTAACATTTATTATTGAATGCACATATTCAGGATCAAAAGCATGTATACATATAGTTGAATATCTCTATCTGTCATAATCTTGCTAACCAGTTTTGAAGTCTCACATATTCACAGGTACTAAACGGCCTAAACATCAATGTGTGAAAGTGCAGAACGAGTACTCATGAATTATTTTCAATGTTTCTCCAGTCTTTCACCTTCTCTACTCTCAAGACAAGAAATTGTCTAGTAAAGTGGAACTATTTTTTTTAAGCAAAACTTGGTTCCTATACAACATTTTAGACAACATTAAAACAACATGAGGAGGTTAAGAAGAATGGAATCACTCCCAGGGGAAATCTTGACCCCAGTGAAATCAAGACCAAAAATCCTGTTAACATTGATGGACCCGGGATTTCACCCCCAAATTTATAACTCAGGAAGTCATCGAGATTCATATCCATGATTTTTGTGAAAAAAGTGCCTTGACAGCTGGATTGACTACATGATCTTGAGAGCTCTGTTTGATATCTCATATGAAGAGCTCTCTACCTGTTTCTGTTAGTATGGGTGTAACTGTGCTGTGGGTCACAACTGAGAATACCAAATTCAGGACAAACTGCTGAGAAATAGGGCAGACCCACCCCAATGCTGGTGGTTATTCCCCCATGAGATATACCAAACCAGCAACAAAAGTAAGCCTCTTTTTCACCACTCTGGCTAACAAGAAGTCAGAAAAGCAGTTTCCTTAGGTATTTCAGTTCTTCTATCACCACCAAAACACAGATGAGTGGTTTCTTAAAAAACAGTTTATTCAAACAAAGGGGTTCTTCTGATCCCAAAGGACCAGCCACACACCCAGGTCACTGTATCACTCAGATCTTACCCAATAATCACGCTGTTGCCAATCCTCTAGTATCTAAAATCTAAAGGTTTATTGAAAGAAAGAAAGAAAGAAAGAAAGAAAGAAGAAAGAAAGAAAGAAAGTAGGGTTACCATACGTTCGGTTTTTCCTGGACATGTCCGGCTTTTCAGCAATCAAACCCCCGTCCGGGGGGAATTGCCAAAAAGCCGAACATGTGCGGGAAAATGCCAGCCGGGCACTTCCCCTCCCGCGGCTGCTCTGCTCCTCCCCTGACTCTTCGGCTCTGTTTAAGAGCCGAGCTGCCCGAGCGCTATGGGCTTCAGGCAGCCCCCGTGCCTCCGGACCCCAGCCGCCGGCCGGGCACTTCCCCTCCCAGGCTCCGGTGGCGCAGGGTCCGAGGGATGGGGGCTGCCCGAAGCCGGTAGCGCTGGGGCAGCTCGGCTCTTAAACAGAGCCGAAGAGTCAGGGGAGGAGCAGAGCCTCCGGCCGCGGCGGCTCTGCTCCTCCCAGACTCTTCGGCTCTGTTTAAGAGCCGAGCGCTACGGGCTTTGGGCAGCCCCCATACCTCCGGACCCTGCGCCGCCGGAGCCCGGGAGGGGAAGTGCCCAGCCGGGGGCACAGAGTCCGGAGGCATGGGGGCTGCCCGAAGCCAGTAGCGCTCGGGCAGCCCGGCTCTTAAACAGAGCCAAAGAGTCAGGGGAGGAGCAGAGCCTCCGGACCCTGCGCCGCCGGAGCCCGGGAGGGGAAGTGCCCGGCTGGGGCGCAGGGTCCGGAGGCAAGGGGGCTGCCCGAAGCCCAAGCGCTACCGGCTTCACGGTTTGCCGGGCAGCCTCCAGACCCTGCGCCCCCGGCTGGGTGCTTCCCCTCCCGGGCTCCAGCTGCGCTGGGGAAGTGCCGGCCGGGGGCGCAGGGTCTGGGGGCTGCCCGGCAAACTGTGAAGCCGGTAGCGCTCAGGCAGCCCTTTCCACGTGGCTGGGAGTGGGAGGGAGGAGGGGGCGGAGTTAGGGTGGGGTTGGGGCGGGGAAGGGGCAGAGTTGGGCGGGGCTGGGGTGGGAAATGGGCGGGGCCAGGACCCCGTGGAGGGTCCTCTTTTTTTATTTGTTATGTATGGTAACCCTAAAGAAAGGTGAGAGTTAAAAATGGTTAAAGGATTAAATACATACAAAAATTGCAAAGTTCTTGATTCAGGCTTGTAGCAGTGATGGAATAAACTGCTGGCTTAAATCAAGTCTCTGGTTGCTTCCAAATCCTTGGAAGGTCCTTAATCCCTTGGTTAGAATGCTCCTATTAGTATAAATCCATAGTCCAGAGGTCTGAGCAGAAAAGAGGCTTGAGCAGGAAAGAGGCACAATGGAGATGTTTCCAGCTCCTTTTATAGCTTCTGCCATGTGGAGGGAAATCCATCGTTTCAAACAAAGCCCTCAGCATAGCTAGTGGAAAATTACAGGTAAAAGATGGTGTTTGGAGACACATGCGCAAGTCACATGTCAGTGAATAATTTCGCTTAATCATAGCAGGAAATCATTACCTATACCCCAGACAGAACATTCACAGGACAGTCCATGCAGTGTAGATGGGCGTCTTCCATTGTGTGCTAAGTGTTCTTTTGATGGACCACTTAACTTGAATAGTCCCTTCAAGATGTGCAGGCTAAATACCTCGTGGGCATTACCACAGGAGAAAACACATTTGAAGTTATGAGCATTGGCTCTATACCTGTATTTCAAATACAAAAATGATACATGCATACAAATAGCATAATTATATTCAGCAAATCATCACTTTTCCATAGACACCTTACTTGACAACCTTCGTACAAGATTTGTTGCAATTATATAACAATGGTAGCAACAATGATCTACATGATCATGTTTTATCAGATAATGTCACAATGGGTGAGTCCTTCCCCAAAGTATCAGCATGTCTCTGGGCTTGGCAGAACAATTTTGCTCATGGAGATGCATGCTGGTCTCAAGAGTGATACTCCTGAGAAGCGAAAAGCCAGGACAGAACAGCTTAGCTCAAAAGGGGAACAGGTTCCAAAATATATTTCTGATGTTTTTAGCAATTCTTTCACAGCTAAATATGTCTATTTCAGCTTGAAATACAAAAAGATGATCACCCTGCTGATTTTGTTTCCATTTCACTCTTCTTTACTGAACTTTCCTAGTAGCTGGCAGTGAATGCATGTCTAATCAACCTGAGAGTGGTTTTTTGGGCATGACTTTTCAGACCCAGCATGAAGTACAGACTTTAATGTAACTTTATATGACAGAGCTGTTTGGCATATTCTCTAAAGATTATCTGCAGGATCTTTAAGAGCCCTTTGGATAGCTTGGAAATCTCAGCACTATATGTGTTTTTCATTATTTTCCTGCTGCTTCGGTAATGTTTCCAAAGTGTCAGTGCTCAATAACAAAAGGAACCTAGCACTTCACTGAGGAGGGAAAAAGAAGTAGTGCTGAAAAATTGGTTCTCTAAGGTGAAATCAAAATAGATTTAAATTAATTGCTGAATTAATTTTAAAATGCACTCAACAATAATTTGTTAATCTGTTATGTTTATAATTATTTTAGCACAAATGTCACCAAAGCAATTTTCTGTGGTGTTGAGTAACTTTGCATTAATGACTGCATCCCTCCTTGTGCCTTTTTCAATATTTATAATGTGTCTTTCTTGAGTTATTTGGCATCGAATAACGTGTGGGGGGTCTACAGTATATGAACAGATACATAATATCTGTAGTTTGTATTTATTTATTCTTATGTGTATATATTTAGTGTCTTGCTCCTTTTTATCTTAGCCGCAGGCTTTGTATTCCTGCCTAGTGGGATGAACCATCAATGACATAAGCCTTATTCATTTACTGATGCAGAGTGCTGCCTCAAAGTATCAAGTCCTGCAAATATGGGTAAAACTTAAAGGCTTTAATCCTTGAACTGTCAATTTTCATTGTGTTACTGCCAGATGGCAGTGGTGGAATTAGACTCAACATACAAATCTTGCAAGTCCTGCTCACAGAGTTGGTTGCTTGTTTTCTCAAGATGTGCTGATGAGTGCACATACTGCTCCGGGTTTTAAAAACACTGGGCCAGATTCTGAGCTCTTACACCAGTCTAAATCAGGAGTAACTCCATTAACTTCAGTGGAATTACACCAATTTAAAACTTCTTTCCATTAGTTTCACGACGGAAAGCCTGAGAGTGAGGATCATAAAAAAAGTTTTTAGCAGCAATTCTTTCAATTTGCACTTACCACTAAATGACCTAATTTTAAAAGAGCATATTGTTTTATAAATATTTTTAAGAGCTGAAGGAATTGAGGTCAGGCAGGGAAGCAGGACATTTTAGGAAGCCCTCTGCTGCGAAGAAGCAAATTTAAAGGTCTGAAGTTTTTCAGCAGAGATCCTCTTTTAAAATCTTCTCCATTCGTTCTCCACACACCAATTTCAGTTTTATAACACCCCTTGCTGTGCTAGTCTTGCAGGAAACTTGTCTATCTTGCAGAGCCTTGCATGAATAATTCATTTAAATGTCATGCTGCTTCTCTTTGGAGGAAGTGTTTAATAAGATTCTTCCAAACAATCCCAAAAAATAGCTTGGCCTGTCTTTGGTACTCTCTCTCGCTCTTGAAAAGTTTTGTGCAATGAAGGATTTAATTAATTGAAAATCAAAACATATGGTAGACCATGCTAGCTATTTGTTTGTTTGGCTGAAGTATAGCGATGAGGCTTGTTAATTAGGGTCAGAATCTTGGATCTGTCAGATTTGAAGATGTAGGTAGAAGTTCAAGAAACTAGGTACAATTCTTATTTGGCTTCTTTTGTTAGTATAATCAAGGCTGGCTCCAGGGTTTTTGCCGCCCCAAGCGGCGGGGGGGGAAAAAAAAAGCTGCCATCACGATCGGCTGCAGCTCCACTGCGTCGCTTTCTTCTTCGGCGGCAATTCAGGGGCAAGTCCTTCCCTCTGAGAGGGACCGAGGGACCCGCCGCCGAATTGCCGCTGAAGAGTCCGACATGCCGCCCCTTCCACTTGGCTGCCCCAAGCACCTGCTTGCTCAGCTGGTGCCTGGAGCCGGCCCTGAGTATAATCTTTTGTATTATGCTAAATGGCAATGAAAAAAGACAGCAGACAGAGAAGCAGCATTTCTACTTTTTTTCAATCCTGTTGAAGTATTGAAAATGCTACGAAACTCCAGTAAAATGGGGTCACTCTTAATGTTTCCCAGATGTAGGGTGTCCCAGTCATTTTTTGCATGGTGTCACGGACTCACAGATCGTGCCCACTCTTGGCCCCCTGCGGTCCGTGGGGGGTGCCCCTTTCAGTGAGACAGCCCTTCTCGGGGGTCCACTCTCTCCTGGGGTCAGGTCCCTCCACCTCCTGGAACCGCACCTCTCTGAGTCTTAGCACACCTGTTTCTCGCTGTGGGCCCCCTCACGGAGTCCACTCGCTCTGGACCCCCCGGGCCTCCACCCCCGAAGCGGTTGATGCAACCCTGTTCTCTAGACCGGAGCGACTCTCAGCCAGCGTAAAACAGGAGGGTTTATTGAGAGTTGAACACAGCACAGGAAACTCTCAGGGCCTCAGGCCTGGCCTCCCTCAGCCCAGCATACCCGAGTCTCCCTGCATCCAGGTGGGCTCTGCCTGCTCCCCCTCTCTAGCCCAGAGCCCCCCTGCTTCCCAGCTGTGCATCTGAGATCACCGGCCCCAAGCCCCGCATCTGTCCATTGTCTTCTTTCCAGGGAAACAGGGTCGTAAACTGGGGCCTCCTCTCCTCTCTTCTGTCCTCTGGCTGGAACCAGCTGGTTAGGTCTCTGGGTCCTCTCTCTGCAGCCCATTGTCCTCCCATTGGCCAGAACCGGTTGCGACTCCTGAGCTGGGACTCCGGCTTGCCAGGTCACCGGTTGCTGGGGTATCCATCCTCCAGGCCATTGGCTGGGGCCTCCCTCTCTGGTCCTCTGTAACAACAAACTCCCTCTTCCCTCCCCTCATTAAATCAGTAACACCCAGGGAAACTGAGTCCCACCCCCCCCCCCACATGCAAACCATTGGAAACCCACAGAAAACAAGAAAATCCCCCACTTCGTCACACATGGTGAGACTCGCACTATCCCATGCACGCTTCATGTAGCTCCTCTCAGAGATTCACTCTAAAGAGAGACAGAGATCCCTTGGCAGCTTTCAAAGATTTATGAGCTTATAAAACTTACATGGGAGGTTGTCCCTCTTAATAGGAAGTTTTTAATGCTTCTGCAGAGGCTGTTATGATTCCCCAATCTCTGAGGGAATCCAAGATGATGGCTGGGAACAGGAAGTCTCTCAGGATAATGCAGGTGTTGTGTTTTTTGTTGTTTGGTTGGTGTTTCTTATAAGCTTTTGTTTCAGGACCACCACACTTCTTGACTGATAGCACTTTCCCGATAAAAAACAAAAGCAGTCGATATAATAAGGTGGAGTGTTTCATCGACCTAGATGAGGTTCCCAGGAGCACTTCTCAGTGTGAATTTGGCAGCTGTATAATTGGAGCTACAAATGCTCTGCACGAGTCTTAGAGAGGAAGAAGAGACTGTGTGCGGTAGGTTTATTTGCAATGAAGAATGTATTACAAGACTATATTTTGGTAAATACTTTATTCTTGTCATTGTATTGGACACACTGGGACAAAACCTTGGTGTAGTTTGGGCACTTTGTGCCACTCCATTGGCAAAATTTAGCCCTAAAAAATTAGCCCAGGGAGGATCAACCCAGCACAAGTGTGATCATGCAGTAGTGTGAAGCAGACATAGGAGTTTGTGGGCTAATAGCAGTGGCAGGGAAAGACAATCAAATGGATAAGGAGGGCTGGCCAGAGCACTGCTATACCATGTGAACTCTATGCTTTGTCTTTTGCTCCCAGAGGTCATGCAAGGCTGGTGTGAGTTAGAGAGGTCTGGGGGCTGCTTTAACTCAACCCAGGGGAAGCCACCATGCCCAGATCAGTACCACTATTATGGCAGTGCAAAAATGAGGGTTTTTTTTAAACGTTGCACAGCATCCTTTGGCTTGCATTATACAGGCCAGATCCTTAGGTGGTGTCAACCACCTAGACTCCATGACCTTCAGTGGAGCTCTGCTTATTAAAGCCAGCGGAGGATATGGCCATGTGTGGGGTTTTTGCCATCCTTGGGGATCTGGCCTATTTACAAAGTTGTGGCTTGACAAAGTTGAAGACTCTGACATTCATTACCGCTGAAATGTCTTCCTTCACCACTATTGCTCTCCACAGTGCCTTCCAGGGAGCTCATTTAAGATTATAGGGGGGGTGCCGTGGTGTGCTATGTATGTGAAGTAGTCTTCACAGTCTGACTCTGAGAGCTCAACTCCTTAAACTAGTTAGTGTTTTTCCACTTGTCATTTAGATTAAATTAATATTGTAATTGCTTTCTCCAGAGACGCTATAACTGCATGCAGTCTCATTTATGGCAAGAAATATGGATGATGGGTGACTAATGCTGCTTAGTTAGGCCTTTTTAATAAAGATGGTACATGTCAATCCTTTCTCTGTCAGACAGAGAAACAACTCCTGATTTCATTCAGTCTCTTCCTTCAGGGGATTCTGTCTTGGAGATTGCTATAATAGGCAGTATTATGGGTTTTGACTTCTTTGGCAGATTTTACCCTTTCCTTTGCAAACAGCCTTCCAATTTTCATATACCACCTCTAAGGGACCATGCATGGTCCCCTAGAAACAAAACAGAACTAGAACTTCTCAGAAGAACTTTGACCACAACATTTCAGGTCCACATTCCTTCTCCTGATAGTTAAGAATAAAAACCCCTCAAAAATGCTAGATCCTCAGCCAATGTAAATCAGCCTTGCTGCAATAAAATCAATAAAGCAACATGGATTCCAGCTGAGGATCTGTCCCTAAAATGTAGAGAACTTAAATTAGAGTGGGAGACATCTGCTTGTCTGTCTATTAATCTAGCAAAACATGTTCTCTTCCGTTTTTTCATCAGAACTGTCATTACTGATGGGTGAATTTGAAAATTCAAATTAAATATTGTGAGAAATGTTCTGACGGGTCCTCAAGAATCTGACACTTATAACAATTTATTTTAAATTTTAGAGGGAGAAAAATATATTAGAACCTGGGTTTGGGGCAGGAGCCCCTTGTGACATTACCCAGGGTACAATCTGGACAGGTGTGTCCCCTCAATTCTCCAGCCTGGGATGTCTCCTTCACTATTTCACTGTGAAATGAACTACTCCTGGTCTGCTTATGTAAGCCTCCAGCATGTAAATCACTCCCAGATGTATTGTATAAGTGCTATAGCCAGCCACTCATTAATTACATTGCAGGGCAATACCAGCAAATTCCCATTCCCAGACTGTCCCCTAGAAATGTGTGTCTTGTACCGCCCAGCACCCTTCTAGGCAATGCAAGCTCATATAAAGTCCGTCATTTCATTAATAGAAAATGATATGGAAAATCTGTTATGCAAAATGGAGTTTCCCAAACACACATTTAGATAAAACAAGTTTATTAATTGCAAATAGATATATTTGAAGTGATTACAAGTAATGAGATATACACTTCAGAATTGGTAAAAGGTAAAACACAAATAATATCTAACTTAACAAGCTAACTGAATCCAAAGCAAAGGTTTCTATCACCATGTGCTTACTGGCTGGATTCCTTTCCGCCAGGACTCCCCCCCTCCCCGCCCCCGCAGTTCATTGTTACTTCCTTGTCCTTCAGGTGTTGTTGATGATGTAAGCAGAGAGAAAGGAAGAAGTATTTTGGAGCATCTGTTCCCCTTTCTTAGAGTTCTTCTTCTTTGAAAATCACCCCCAGCTGAGGTTCAGGAGACAGAAGGTCTGGGAGGGGGGAATCTCAGCTATTCCTTTTCCAAAATGTAGATTTCTCATTCATGCCCTTTTTCCTTCTGAATAAGGGCCACTTAACCAAGTGATAGTCCACTTGATTTTGTTGATGCCTGGCAGAGGGATCAGTTTGCCTTTAGTTTTTGCGGAACTGGTTTGTACCTGCTTTTCTAAACTTGGAACACGTCTCAGTAATGTCATACAGTAGAATCTTAGAATCATAGAATCATAGAATATCAGGGTTGGAAGGGACCTCAGGAGGTCATCTAGTCCAACCCCCTGCTCAAAGCAGGACCAATTCTCAACTAAGTCATCCCAGCCAGGGCTTTGTCAAGCCTGACCTTAAAAACTTCTAAGGAAGGAGATTCCACCACCTCCCTAGGTAACCCATTCCAGTGCTTCACCACCCTCCTAGTGAAAAAGTTTTTCCTAATATCCAACCTAAACCTCCCCCACTGCAACTTGAACCATTACTCCTTGTTCTGTCATCTGGTATCACTGAGAACAGTCTCAATCCATCCTCTTTGGAACCCCCTTTCAGGTAGTTGAAAGCAGCTATCAAATTCCCCCTCATTCTTCTCTTCTGCAGACTAAACAATCCCAGTTCCCTCAGCTTCTCCTCATAAGTCATGTGCTCCAGCCCCCTAATAATTTTTGTTGCCCTCCGCTGGACTCTTTCCAGTTTTTCCACATCCTTCTTCTAGTGTGGGGCCCAAAACTGGACACAGTACTCCAGATGAGGCCTCACCAATCTCGAATAGAGGGGAACGATCACGTCCCTTGATCTGCTGGCATTGCCCCTACTTATACAGCCCAAAATGCCATTGGCCTTCTTGGCAACAAGGGCACACTGTTGACTCACATCCAGCTTCTTGTCCACTGTAACCCCTAGGTCCTTATAACTTAACATACAGTGTTGCCACACACATTTTACCAGGACAATAATGATTAGCAAATTATGAGTTTTCAAATGATACCTCACAAGGCATACTTTGTACAAAATTCATTATAGTTTTGTAAAAAGGGTGAACATAGGGATACAGACTGTCATACCCCTCTCTTGGCTAACATGTATTTTCCTCCCCTATCCTCCTTCCCTTCATGTGATTAAACTTGCTATCAGATATTCAAAATAAATAAATAAAAACAAAACAAAAATCTGATCTCCAACTTTGCCAGGTTTTGAACTTCATTTTAAACTCCCGTGTTTAAAAAACGTATTTTGGAGGGGCAACAGAAAAATTGATATGTGAATTAATTTGGGCCAGATCCTGTTGTCGAGCTCCCCCCACTTATTCCAATCTGTCCTCATGTTTTCTGGTTTGTTTTATGCAGATATGGATTCTCAGTCTAACTCCTCTCCCATCCCCCGCCACTTTTCTCATTCTCTCAGTGGTTCTGCCTTCTGCAGCTGTAGTACAGAGTCTGATTACTGCCAGCCCTGCCCCAGGCTCACCTCACAGGTTCCTGCAGCAAGTAAAATTCACATTCCAAATGAGCTAGCTCCCCCTGAAACAATCTGCTCATTCTGAACATTGTATTTATTCCAGCATTGCTAGATTGCTAGTTGCCTTCCAGGTTATAAAAGTTTGGAAATCAGGCCGGTTCCAAAATGTGAATTTTATGTCTTCACCTTCCCCCAAACTATTTTTAGTTCTCAATTGGAGTGAAGTGGCTACTTTTCAGCCTGTGATGGGGAGCTGTGGCCTGATTTTGAAAATCCGTACTTACTCTTCAGTAAGACCTCTCGCAGGAGTAAAATGTGGGCCCCAAGTCTCTAGGGTGAATGAGAACATGCAGAAAACCAGCTGCAAACCTGCAGAAATACATACTAACTATTTTAGGATGACCTCCTGGCCACTTTAAAGTCAATGACAAAACTATTTGATTTTGATGCACCTAGGATTTCACTCCATAGAAAGTGGGGAGCCTCCGGGCAGCAGCCTGGCTGAAAGCTGGGAGCTGGGACGTGGGGGGCAGCCTGGCTCTGCAGCAGCCCAGCTTGGAGTGAGAGCCGAGGGGGCAGCCAGGCTTTAGCTGGAGCCCCCAGCTGCCCCACGGTGAAAGCACAGCTTTCTTGTCAATTTCATGGCTCCAGCACAGAGCCGTGAAATTTACAAGAATAACAGCCAACAGCTGATGTAAGTAACACAGCGTCTACAGGGACACTGGGTCATCCTATAGACACTAACACAAGCCCTACGCATCTTGGAGGTTGAGTTATTATGTCGGTGTAGTAGGGCACTTACATTGGCAGAAGCAATGCTGTAGTGTACTCTGACATAATTAGGTTAACGTAAGCTGCCTTACCTTTACCTAACTCTATAATGTAAACCAAGCCCTAGTGTTTAAACTGTCATGCAGTTAAAGTACTGCCTCTCAGAATCTTATCCAAAATATCCCAGCCTACAGAGACCACAGAAACACTCTTACAGTTCAGTTCCCTGCAAGTCCCTATGAAGCACCCACACATTGATAACCCTATAAGATGGCATAGGAGGCTTGATGGATAATACCTCACTTTGGCATTTTCTGGGCATGAGTATTAGGATGGAATCACTCTAGCCCCAACTTCTCACTCAAGGCTAGAGCTGTCTGAATAACAGATTTTCTGGTTCACTGCCAACTCTGAAAAAATTGAAAAACAAAATGACCCAAGAACAAAAATTGTTTGAAATTGCTGGTGAATTGAAAAGTTGGAAATATTAATTTGGGGGCAATCAAAACATTTTGCTTGAACTGAAAAAAAATACTGGGTTTTGATTTCAGGCATTTTTAACTGTTTCCAAATTTCATTTGCTTTTATTTAAAAACAAACAAAGGGCTAGGTTCACAAAACCCAGGAGGAGTATGGTCTGTTTCCTTTCTTATAGTCAATAGCTCAGTGTTCAGTTCATTTACCTGGGATGCCGGAGACACAGGTTCAGACCTCTGCTCTGGGGAAAGAATATTAACCCAGGTTTCCCATATCTGAGGCAAGTGCCCTAACCACCAAGGTATGGGGTGTTCTGGAGTGGGCTAGGCTCAATCTCTTTAGGTGACACTGTTCCTGTGTATTGTCATTGGAGCAGGGACTGGAACCCTCTTCCAAGATGAGTCCCTTAAGCACCAGCCTATAGAGTTATTCTCACACTTTCTCTGAACCAATGAATATTTAAATATGTCATACAAAGTGGAACAGCTTCAAGAAGGGAGATTGAAGGAGACCAACCCCAGAATACTTAATAGCTTGGTGATTCATTGGGATACAGGAAACTTACATTCAAGTCTCTGCTTTGGTGGAGAGATTCAAACTTGTGTTTGTCAGTCTGTTTGGTTTGTTTGTTTGTTTGTTTGAAGGACCGTGTGCTGTGGCTGGCAGTTGGAAGCTGTGAGCTTCAAAGGAAGGTCTGAAAGCTAGAAGCCTCTGGTAATTGGCTGAGCCTTAATCAGTGGGCGGGGCATTCATACAGGCCAGGGCTTTATAAAGCAGTGCACAAGCGACCAGAGAGCTTTTGCGAACAGGGGCTGCTAACTGGGAGTTTCGCAAGGGAGTTTGGAAGGGGAGCGGGAAGGGGGCGAGGGTCCCTTGCCGGTTCTATCTGTTTTCCCTTTATTCCCCTATAAACCAACTACATTCAAAACTTCTTGCTTAAACAACCCTTTCAGCGGACAGGGGGCTGCAGACAGGAGTTTGAGAGGGAGTTTGACAGAGGAAGGCTTACGATTGTTAGGAAGACCCGCAACACCTGTGCCAGCACTGCTTCTGTCTCCTCCACCTGCACCTGTAGCCAGACAGAGCGCCTGAGCATGGATGCTTCTACACAGATCCTGGTGTGGTTTTGCAGAGACTGTAACTTGCAATTTCCACTTACTGATATCCAGGCTGGGGGTACCATCCAATGTGAAAGGTGCCTGCTGGTGGAATCTCTCAGGCAGCAGGTGGGAGAGCTACAGGAGGAGGTGGCTAGGTTGAGGAGCATCCGAATCCACGAGCAATTCCTGGACAGTGTCCATGTGGAGACAGCTGAGTCCCAGTGTCCCAGTACACAGGACTGCTGATACACCACTGGTGGAAGAGGAGATGGCTCAGGGTGGACACTGGCAGCTGGTTACTTCTGGCAGCAGGCAGTGCTCCACCCCTGCTCCAAACCCTTCCGCCATGGTAATAGGTAACCGTTATGCTCTTCTTGATACAGGAGACAAGGAATCACCCCCTACAGTAAAGGAGGAGAAGCTTCATACCCCGAAGGCTGGGAGGTCCGCGGCCACCACTATGAATAGGAAACGTAGGGTAGTGGTGGTCGGAGACTCTCTGCTGAAGGGGACTGAGGCGCCCATCTGTCGCCCTAACATTTCATCTTGGGAGGTATGCTGCCTCCCGGGGGTCCATATCCGAAATGTTATGGAGGCATTGTCGAGGATTATCCAGCCCTCTGACTACTACTCCATGGTACTCATCCATGTGGGCACAAATGATATTGCGAGGTGTGACACTAAGCGGATCAAGAGTGACTACAGGGCTCTGGGAGTACGGATGAAGGAGTTTGGAGTGCAGGTTCTTTGATTCTTCCTGTCAAAGGTAGGGGCCCCGGCAGAGACAGATGCATCATGGAGGTAAATGCCTGGCTGCGAAGATGGTGTCGCCAGGAGGGCTTTGGCTTCCTCGACCACGGGATGCTATTCAAGGAAGGACTGCTAGGCAGAGATGGTGTTCACCTTTTGAGGAGGGGAAAGACCCTATTTGGACACAGACTGGCTAACCTAGTGAGGAGGGCTTTAAACTAGGTTCAATGGGGACAGGTGAGCAAAGCCCACAGGTAAGTGGTGAACATGGAGACCTGGGAGATGGGTCAGAAACAAGAGGGAGCATGGGCTATAATGGCAGAGAGAAAGGAGGGTCAGGGCAAAACTGGGAGGCAAGAGCAAACCAATATCTTAGATGCCTATGTACAAATGCGAGAAGTATGGGTAATAAGCAGGAAGAACTGGAAGTGCTAATAAATAAATACAACTATGACATTGTTGGCATCACTGAAACTTGGTGGGATAATACACATGATTGGAATGTTGGTGTGGATGGGTACAGCTTACTCAGGAAGGATAGACAGGGGGAAAAGGGAGGAGGTGTTACCTTATATATTAAAAATGTACACACTTGGACTGAGGTGGAGATGGACATAGGAGACAGAAGTGTTGAGAGTCTCTGGGTTAGGCTAAAAGGAGTAAAAAAACAAGGGTGATGTCAAGCTAGGAGTCTACTACAGGTCACCTAACCAGGTGGAATAGGTGGATGAGGCTTTTTTTAAACAACTAACAAAATCATCCAAAGCCCAAGATTTGGTGGTGATGGGGGACGTCAACTATCCAAATATATGTTGGGAAAATAACACAGCGGAGCACAGACTACCCAACAAATTCTTGGACTGCATTGCAGACAGCTTTTTATTTCAGAAGGTTGAAAAAGCTACTAGGTGGGAAGCTGTTCTAGACTTGATTTTAACAAATAGGGAGGAACTCACTGAGAATTTGAAAATAGAAGGCAGCTTGGGTGAAAGTGATCATGAAATCATAGAGTTTGCAATTCTAAGGAAGGGTAGAAGAGAGTACAGCAAAATAGAGGCAATGGATTTCAGGAAGGCAGATTTTGGTAAGCTCAGAGAGCTGATAGGTAAGGTTCCATGCAAATCAAGACTGAGGGGAAAAACAACTGAGGAGAGTTGGCAGTTTTTCAAAGGGACACTATTAAGGGCCCAAAAGCAAGCTATTCCACTGGTTAGGAAAGATAGAAAATGTGGCAAAAGACCACCTTGGCTTAACCACGGGATCTTGCATGAACTAAAAAATAAAAAGGAGTCATATAAAAATGGAAACTAGGACAGATTACAAAGGATGAATATAGGCAAACAACACAGGAATGCAGGGGCAAGATTAGAAAGGCAAAGGCACAAAATGAGCTCAAACTAGCTACAGGAATAAAGGGAAACAAGAAGACTTTTTAGCAATACATTAGAAGCAAGAGGAAGACCAAAGACAGGGTAGGCCCACTGCTCAGTGAAGAGGGAGAAACAGTAACAGGAAACTTGGAAATGGCAGAGATGCTTAATGACTTCTTTGTTTCGGTCTTCACCGAGAAGTCTGAAGGAATGCCTAACATAGTGAATGCTAATGGAAAGGGGGTAGGTTTAGCAGATAAAATAAAAAAAGAACAAGTTAAAAATCACTTAGAAAAATTAGATGCCTGCAAGTCACCAGGGCCTGATGAAATGCATCCTAGAATACTCAAGGAGCTAATAGAGGAGGTATCTGAGCCTCTAGCTATTATCTTTGGAAAATCATGGGAGACGGGAGAGATTCCAGAAGACTGGAAAAGGGCAAATATAGTGCCCATCTATAAAAACGGAAATAAAAACAACCCAGGAAACTACAGACCAGTTAGTTTAACTTCTGTGCCAGGGAAGATAATGGAGCAAGTAATTAAGGAAATCATCTGCAAACACTTGGAAGGTGGTAAGGTGATAGGAAATAGCCAACATGGATTTGTAAAGAACAAATTGTGTCAAACCAATCTGATAGCTTTCTTTGATAGGATAACGGGTCTTGTGGATAAGGGAGAAGCTGTGGATGTGGTATACCTAGACTTTAGTAAGGCATTTGATACGGTCTCACATGATATTCTTATCGATAAACTAGGCAAATTCAACTTAGATGGGGCTACTATAAGGTGGGTACATAACTGGCTGGATAACCGTACTCAGAGAGTTGTTATTAATGGTTCCCAATCCTGCTGGAAAGGCATAACAAGTGGGGCTCCGCAGGGGTCTGTTTTGGGACCGGCTCTGTTCAATATCTTCATTAACGACTTAGATATTGGCATAGAAAGTACACTTATTAAGTTTGCAGATGATACCAAACTGGGAGGGATTGCAACTGCTTTGGAGGACAGGGTCATAATTCAAAATGATCTGGACAAATTGGAGAAATAATCTGACGTAAATAGGATGAAGTTTAACAAAGACAAATGCAAAGTGCTCCACTTAGGAAGGAACAATCAGTTTCACACATACAGAATGGGAAGAGACTGTCTAGGAAGGAGTACGGCAGAAAGGGATCTAGGGGTTATAGTGGACCACAAGCTAAATATGAGTCAACAGTGTTATGGTGTTGCAAAAAAAAGCAATCGTGATTTTGGGCTGTATTAACAGGTGTGTTGTGAGCAAGACATGAAAAGTCCTTCTTCCGCTCTACTCTGCGCTGGTTAGGCCTCAACTGGAGTATTGTGTCCAGTTCTGGGCACCGCATTTCAAGAAAGATGTGGAGAAATTGGAGAGGGTCCAGAGAAGAGCAACAAGAATGATTAAAGGTCTTGAGAACATGACCTATGAAGGAAGGCTGAAAGAATTGGGTTTGTTTAGTTATGGAAAAGAGAAGACTGAGAGGGGACATGATAGCAGTTTTCAGGTATCTAAAAGGGTGTTATAAGGAGGAGGGAGAAAACTAAGGGAGTTCACCTTAGTCTCTAAGGATAGAACAAGAAGCAATGGGCTTAAACTGCAGCAAGGGAGGTTTAGGTTGCACATTAGGAAAAAGTTCCTAAGTGTCAGGGTGGTTAAACACTGGAATAAATTGCCTAAGGAGGTTGTGGAATCTCCATCTCTGGAAATATTTAAGAGTAGGTTAGATAAATGTCTATCAGGGATGGTCTAGACAGTATTTGGTCCTGCCATGAGGGCAGGGGACTGGACTCGATGACCTCTCGAGGTCCCTTCCAGTCCTAGAATCTATCTATAAAAAAAACTTGGGTCTCCCACATCTTAATTGACTATTCTAGCCACTGAGCTATTGGGTGTAAAGGAGGTCTCCACCTCAGTTTTGTGAACGTAGCCTCCCATTTCTAAGTTTTTTTTTGACCGAAACAATTTGCTCAAATCATCTTGAAGTCGCAAAATGTTTTGGTTGACCAAGATCTGCATGTTTTTTTTGGAGGGGGGGGGGGTTTGTGTGTGGGGGGGTGAAGGAGCAAAAAATACTTCAGCCAAAAATTTCACCCAGCTCTACTCCAGACCCCCTCCTGACACCTTCTCTTGTAGGTCTCACATCTGCTCCCCCAGTGCCCACTCCCTCTCCATCCCAGGTAGAGACTTCATTTTGAGAGAGGGATTGCCCACGATGTTGTATCACAAACCTTAGTAATAGACCAATATGTAACAGCATCTAAATACCTTCACCCACTAATACTGTAGTTCTCTCCCCACAAAAGGATTGTTTTGGGAACATTAATTCTGAATATACTGAGATCTGTTTATTGCGGGTTATGTAGCCACCATCTTTATTTTGCACGGGGGTGTGGATTGTGATTTTTGGGGAGGTATTTCACTATAAGAAGAAGACCATATATTCCAGGATCCCATACTCAGGAGCATATGGTAAACTAGCTGGTCACTTTACAAATTCCTGCACTAGTAGGGGCGGGAGGGATGGGACTGGGAGACTGGAAGGAAAAAATGATAGAGAAAGGTCAGGGGTTGGAGAAAAGAGAGGTGGACAACGAAGGGACGGTGAAGAGATAGAGGACAGCTGTTTTGACTAAGGCTATGTCTACGCTATGAGGTAGGGGTGCGATTTTCCTTGCTGCTGTACACTTACCTTCAGAGCAATCAATCCAGCAGGGGTCGATTTATCGTGCCTGGTGAAGAAGCAATAAATCGACCACCGAGCACTCTCCTGTCGACTCCAGTACTTCATCGGAGCAAGACGCTCAGGAGGAGTCGACGGGGGGGCGCATCAGCCATTGACTTACCACAAGGAAGACACCACGGTAAGAAGATCTAAGTATGTCAACGTCAGCTACGTTATTCACATAGCAGAAGTCATGTAACTTAGATTGATTCTCATCCCCAATCCCTCCCCCCCACCATGTAGACTAGGCCTCATTCACACTAACTGTCATTGTTTGTACTTGGCAGGTCTCTGCTGTGCTTCTGCTACCATTACCCATGCTGCCACAGCTATACTGCTGTTTGTACTTAGTGTGAATACGCTCCTATCTTGTAGCATAGACATAGCCTAAGAGGTGGAAGACTGCCGAAAATGAAGCTCTTAGGCCCATATACTTCTCAGAGAGCCCAAGCAACTTGTTTAAGTACTGGAGATTTTCTTTGAGGATGTGATGGAATCTACAGCAATGAAGCCACATCACAGCCACTACCTACCCCCAGTGGCACAGGACCTTTGGGTACGTGTGCTCACCCTCCAATGTTATACAAGCACACTCCTAGGACCTGGGCTCGGTGACATGCATATAGGCTCTCCAGATCTGCCCCATTCCAGAACCACAACACAGTGATAGGGACAAGGTAGAACAAGGACTTGAATCTGGGTCTCCCATGTGCCCATGTGAGTCCCCTCGTAGTCCATCAGACTATTAGCTGTTCTGAGGTAGGTCTCCCACTCTCTTGGTTTTAATTTTTCACAAAAAACTTCGAAAGGTCTATTTTTTATCCTGATAAGGAATTTAAAAAAATGTTGAAGCCTCAAAATTTGTAACAAAATGGAAGTCTTTCTAACTGATCAGCCCTAATTATTAATAGGAATAGAAATTAGATTACACCCCACACATTTTTAAATGGATCATCGGAGCTTGTCTGCAAATTTTGTTAACAACTGGTAGGATTTATGTGCTCCTGGACTGGGCCCAACATAGCAGATTGATGGCAGCCCTCTTTTTTGCCATGCTGCTGTTTTACAATTAGAGAGATGCCAGTACTAAGAATATCTACTACCTACATCTACCCAGGGCTGGCAAACTTCTTTCTCTCTTTCTGTCAGGAGGTACCTTACCAGCAGTAACATTGTGCTTAAATATTAACTCCCAAAGGCAATACTTCCAGAGGAGAGACTTTGGATCTAAAGGCAGAGGAGGCCTGCAATTACTTCAAGTCAAAGTTGCAGAAACTATCAGAAGCCTGCATCCCAAGAAAGGGGGGGGGGGGAATTCATAGGCAGGAGTTGTAGACCAAGCTGGATGAGCAAGCATCTGAGAGGTGATTAAGAAAAAGCAGAAAGCCTACAAGGAGTGGAAGATGGGAGGGATCAGCAAGGAAAGCTACCTTATTGAGGTCAGAACATGTAGGGATAAAGTGAGAAAGGCAAAAAGCCAAGTAGAGTTGGACCTTGCAAAGGGAATTAAAACCAATAGTAAAAGGTTCTATAGCCATATAAATAAGAAGAAAACAAAGAAAGAAGAAGTGGGACCACTAAACACTGGGGATGGAGTGGAGGTTAAGGATAATCTAGGCATAGCCCAATATCTAAACAAATACTTTGCCTCAGACTTAGATGAGGCTAATGAGGAGCTTGGGGATAATGGTATGATGACAAATGGGAATGAGGATATGGAGGTAGATATTACCACATCTGAGGTAGAAGCCAAACTCAAACAGCTTAATGGGACTAAATCGGGGGGGGTGGGGTCCAGATAATCTTCATTCAAGAATATTGAAGGAACTGGCATATGAAAGTGCAAGCCCATTAGCAAGAATTTTTAATGAATCTGTAAACTCAGGGGTTGTACAGTATGACTGGAGAATTGCTAACATAGTTCCTATTTTTAAGAAAGGAAAAAAAGTGATCTGAGTAACTACAGGCCTGTTAGTTTGACACCTGTAGTATGCAAGGTCTTGGAAAAAAAATTGAAGGAGAAAGTAGTTAAGGACATTGAGGTCAATGGTAATTGGGACAAAATACAACATGGTTTTACAAAAGGTAGATCGTGCCAAACCAACCTGATCTCCTTCTTTGAGAAGGTAACAGATCTTTTAGACAAAGGAAATGCAGTGGATCTAATTTACCTCGATTTCAGTAAGGCATTTGATACAGTTCCACATGGAGAATTAGTAGCTAAATTGGAAAAGATGGGGATCAATATGAAAATTGAAAGGTGGATAAGGAACTGGTTAAAGGGGAGACTACAACAGGTCATACGGAAAGGTAAACTGTCAGGCTGAAGGGAGGTTACTAGTGGAGTGCCTCAGGGATCGGTTTTGGGACCAATCTTATCACTTATCTTTTTATTACTGACCTTGGCACAAAAAGTGGGAATGTGCTAATAAAATTTGCGGATGAAACAAAACTGGGAGGTATTGCCAATACAGAGAAGGACCGGGATATGATACAGGAAGATCTGGATGACCTTGTAAACTGGAGTAATAGTAATAGGATGAAATTTAGTATTGAAAAGTGCAAGGTCGTGCATTTAGGGATTAATAACAAGATTTTTTGTTATAAGCTGGGGATACATCAGTTAGAAGTGACAGAGGAGGAGAAGGACCTCAGAGTATTGGTTGATCATAGGATGACTTTGAGCCGCCAATGTGATATGGCCATGAAAAAAGCTAATGCGGTCTTGGGATGCATCAGGCGAGGTATTTCCAGTAGAGATAAGGAGATGTTAGTATCGTTATACAAGGCACTAGTGAGACCTCATCTGGAATACTGTGTGCAGTTCTGGTCTCCGATGTTTAAGAAGGATGAATTCAAACTTGAACAGGTACAGAAAAGGGCTACTAGGATTATCCTAGGAATGGAAAATCTGTCTTATGAAAGGAGACTCAAAGAGCTTGGCTTGTTTAGCCTAACCAAAGGATGGTTGAGAGGAGATATGATTGTTCTCTGTAAATATATCAGAGGGATAAATACCAGGGAGGGAGAGGAATTATTTAAGCTCAGTACCAATGTGGACACAAGAACAAATGGATATAAACTGGCCATCAGGAAGTTAAGACTTGAACTTAGATGAAGGTTTCTAACCATCAGAGGAGTGAAGTTCTGGAACAGCCTTTCAAGGGGAGCAGTGGGAGCAAAAGACATATCTGGCTTCAAGACTAAGCTTGATAAGTTTATGGAGGGGGTGGTATGATGGGATAACCTAATTTTGGCAATTAATTGAGCTTTGACTATTAGTGGTAAATATGCCCAAAGGCCTGTGATGGGATGTTAGATGGGGTGGGAACTGAGTTACTACAGAAAATTCTTTCCTGGGTGTCTGGCTGGTGAGTCTTGCCCACATGCTCAGGATTTAGCTGATCGCCATATTTGGGGTCAGGAAGGAATTTTCCTCCAGGGCAGATTGGCAGAGGCCCTGGGGTCTTTTCGCCTTCCTCTGCAGCGTGGGGCAAGGGTCACTTGCTGGAGGATTCTCTGCACCTTGAAGTCTTTAAACCACAATTTGAGGACTTCAATAGATCAGACATAGGTTAGGGGTTTGTTACAGGAGTGGGTGGGTGAGATTCTGTGGCCTGCGTCATGCAGGAGGTCAGACTAGACCAGGGGTCGGCAACCTACGGCACGTGAGCCAATTTTGAGTGGCACGCTGCCTGCCCAGTGAGAGGAGGAGGAGGAGGAGGGCCGGAGGGGCCGGAAAGCACCACGCTGGGGGAAGAAGCAGGGGAGGAGGGAAGCTTGGCTGCCGCAGGACCAAGCTTCTGCCTCCTGCCCCGGCAAGGGAGAACAAGGGGAGGTCCTGGCCCACCGCCCCCACTCAGGCCCCCCGCCCACCGCTCTCCCCTGCGGGGGCAGGAGGCAGAGGCTTGGTCCTGCGGCAGCCAAGCTTCCCCCCACCCCCGCTTCTTCCCACAGCTTGGTGCATTCCGGCCCCTCCACCTCCCCCTCCCTCTCCCTGCCTGCGATGGCCCTAGCGAGGGGGATGGGGAGCGGAGCTGAGCGGCAGCGTGCACACAGCTCCGTAGAGCAGGCAGAGAGAGGTAGGGATGGGCCTGGGGGAAGGGGGTGGAACAGGGCATATCCCTCCCAGCCCCCTGCCATGAGCGGCTCATGGCAGGGGACTGGGAGCACCCCCACGAGCTGAGCACCCAACCCTCTTCCCTGCACCCCCCACCCCAACACACACCCAGCCTTCTGCCCTGCACCCCCACCCCCCCAACCCTCTGCCCTGACCTCCCCCCAACACCCAGCCTTCTGCCCTGCACCCCCACCCCCCCAACCCTCTGCCCTGACCTCCCCCCAACACCCAGCCTTCTGCCCTGCACCTCCACATACACCCCAGACTTATAGAGCGAGACCTTCTAAAAAACGTTAACATGTATTACCGCAAAACCTTAAATTAAAGTGAATAAATGAAGACTCGGCACACCACTTCTGAAAGGTTGCCTACCCCTGGACTAGACTATCATAATGATCCCTTCTGACCTTAAAGTCTATGATTCTATGAATACCACTGAATCAGCCATTTCTTGTAGGGAAGTAGGAAGACTTGTGAGGAGGTGGCATTTTAGAAGTGCCAGTCAGCCCGATGACAGCAGAGTAAGAAAAGAACGTGGCTTGTAGAAGATGAGATCTTACCTACACGTTCACAGGTAACTGAATCTCCCTGGGGATTCTCAAGATCTCTTCTAACCTGGAAAAGACACTGGCCATCTCATTCCAGCACATTGCTTCACAGCTCAGTTTGTCTCTTTGGGCCAATAAGGCAAAACTTAAAGCAATTTTCAGCTATCAATAATTTTAATTAAAAAAGAAACTTTCTTGTACCAGCTTCAAAATTATAACTAGTTCAGGGACAAGATTTGGAGAAAAATAATGGAGTGGCATTAAAAATGTCTTCTGCTTATTGCTGAAAGCATCGATTCCCATTCTGCCTCACATGCATCAACAATTAGGGTTCGACACTAAACATTATCTCTGGGAACTATTTGTATTATACTGCATTAACGTGGAGAAGCCCCATGAAGTTTCAGAGGCTGCGCTAGTTGTCACACAAATGCTGACAAAGACAAGGTACTGCCCTGAACACCTTATAATCATGCTTTGCACATTTTTATGTATATTTGCTTGCTATTTTAAATTATTATAATCAGACTATGTAATTATCAGCTGTCTGCCTATGCCCCTTAACCAAGCCATCATTAATTGTTTGATTATTGGATGAGCACTGCAAACATTTATTTATGATATATGCATCTAGAGTTTAATCATGCAGAATGTAGAATTGTGCCAACTGACCTGCTAGAAATACTGTACAAGTGTGGCTAGCTGGAGAATGGAAATATTCATGAATAATATGAACAGGAGCCCACTCTCCATCTTCTAGCTAAATTTTAAGATTAAATACCTTTGAGGATAGCCAGGGATATTCAACAGACTGTGTGTAAAGGACTCTGCTTTGAACATTGTAATATGTTACTGATATCATGGCAAAATGGATTATGTAGCTTCACGCTACAGGGCTTTGGAACACTCTAAAATGAAATGATGTATCATACGATATGCCCACTCTGAAACACTCATCGAGAGCCCAAATTGCTAACTGTAGGACTAGAAGAATTATATATATATAAAAATACACACACAACCATTTTGAAAATGTTTTATCGCTAATATCCATAGAAAATATGGAGAGTTGAAAGTCTGAGCTGAATTCAGTAATACAGCTTCCAGTATTTATTTTAAAAATTTTCTCCCTGAAAAATAATAATGATCTCTCTTTGCTGTCATCCTTGTCACATTTGAATTTGCTGGTCACATTTGTGAGTTCCATGTGGTCTGCCAGGCTGGAAGTTTAAACTAGTGATAAATAGAAAATAAATAATATAAAAAGAATCCTTAAACAACCTTTTTTAAAAACAAAAACAACTACAACAGCCTGCTACCCCTGGTTTTAAAAATCTTTGTGGTGCAATTGTCCCTTCCTTGCAGGCAATATCTGAGCATATGCTATTGCCCTTCTCTTCATATAGTTCCAATTTCTCCTCTCTTAGCTCTCACAGTTCCTTCCATCTCTTACTATTTTTGGATAATAAAGCCTTGCTCCTATAGCTGGCTTCTCTGGGGCTCTGTGTGGTCTCAGCGTGTGCTGTCTGTTGCAGGATTGGGTCCAACTTCTGCAGGCATCCCCTAGCATTACATTACCTTTTAGCTGAGATATTGTCGGGCTGCATCTAAAGTATTAGATGACGTAGCATGTAAAGATACCTAAATATCATCTACAGAAAATCTTCCACCAATGCTACCACTATGTTTAAGACAAACGATACCAACTGTATAATACTTGATGGGTACAAAATTATAAATGTGGAAGAGCCAATCCTGTAAAGCAAGGTCCAAATTTGTGACCGGGGCCACAAAATAATAGGCCAGGGTCCTCCTCTAATGACCACCGCCTCCTTATCACCCTGCCAAAGGGGGCACCGACCATCCACAGCAGAACCCTCACCCCAGCAGTGTAGCCAGAATCTTGGCTTGGTGCAGAGGAGTGTCACGGGGGGGAGTTTAGAGAGCAAACTCACCCTGCAATAACAACTGTCCTATGGGGCAGGAGCCAGAACCCATCTCCCTGCTTTGGGTGTTGCACAGGGCTGCAGGTTTGGCCTGGTCACCCCTCTGTCATAAGAGAGGCGTGGCTTGGCCAAAATGGAGTGAGTAGAGCCACAATCCTGTGAGCCAGGTCAAAACACCTGGAGCAGGGAGATGGGCCACTGCTGTGGGGTGATTGCAGGGCAGGCTTGCTCACCAACCCCCAACCCCTTCCTGGAACCTGTCTAAAATGTGTTCATGACCCACTATTTGGGAAACACTGCTGTAAAGTGCACTGCATTTAATTTACATTTTGCTTCAGTCAAGAATAAAAGGAGATATGCAACTATCTTCTAACTGAGTTCTTGATCATTTATTCCTGTCCTTTAATTTATTCACTCAGGGCTTCAATCTGCCAGTCATACCCACCTTGAGTGGGACCTTACTCCATGAGTAATCCAACTGTAATCAAATAGGACTGTTTGCAAAGTAAGGAACACCTCATGGTGAGCAAAGGTATCAGAAGCTGACCTTTTAGCCTGATTTCATTTCCCCGTATGTACTCCTAAAATGCTAAGATTGCATCTTTCACTTTGATTATTCACAGAGAGAAAAACAAGCAATTTCTAACAATGAGGCAGCAAGCAGAAGAGCCTTTGCTGCTGCCATAAATTTCAACCATAATATGTGTAAAGAGCTGTTTTCTTTCTTCTTAATTAACAATCTTCGTCTATAGCTTTGGCCCTAAACTTCTCTGTAAGCTGTAGTTCTGCCAAAACAAAGGGGATTTAGGGTTAAAAATGAATAAGATTTCTTTCTCTAACGTTAAAGTTGTGCCCACTCAGACTGCATTTGGGATTGTGAAACAGTTGCTGTATTAAATGAGCACAAAGACCTTGTGTATAGCTTAATCTAACAAATGATCAGTAGAGGGCACTGATCTAACATTGGATGGAATAAACTCAGCGTGTCATTTTACCTAAAATGTTGTTGAAAAGGATCCGAGATTAATCTGTTAATATCCTCACATTTTTCTCTCTCTCTATCTACATTAATTGCCAAAGCAGTGACAATTTTTCCAGTACATTATACTGGCACTCAGCAGCACTGATGTAGATACGGTTACTAGCAAATGAATTTAAAAAAAAAACCACAAGAAACTCAAGAGTTCATGATGTTGAATATGAAAATATATACATACTGTGTGAGTGCAGGCTGCAACTTAACCTAGACTACATACAATTTACAATAGTTTGTATATTGAAAACACAGTGAGTTGGAGAGGTCATTTGTCACTAATATCTACTCTCCTTTTTCTTATGGAGTTTTGCTTTTAATATAGATTCTCCACTCTCTTTGTTTTCCTGCCAAAGGTGTTTTCTCCCAAGGGTTTTAGTTAACAAAAATCAGGAAATGTTAGCAGTATACTTACATGTGTTTAAACCAGCTGTTAATAATAAGACTATAAAATAAAATTATGATTGGGTCTCAACAGAGGCAGCAATCACAAATTGAGCCTGCGATTCAGGGGAATCTGACCATGCAGAGCTCATGAATTCTGGTTGATAGGGGAACACAGTGTGTCTGTGTCAGACTGCAAACTCCATTTTGAATGTGGAGCTTGTTTGTCTGTTCTGCTGTCTTCTGCCTCCACAGTGAGGTAAAGCCCACAGGAGAAATTCTTGCAACTGACATAGGGCTAACAATGGAGGGTTATTAAACTCTGACAATTGTCCATTCAAATAAAGCAGCCTTAGACAAAGAGATTATTGCCACCTAGGTTACAGCAGTTTTTTAAGTCTAAGCTGCCTGGGGGAAGGGATATAGTTAAGCAACAGATACTATGGGAGGGACTTGAATCACCTGCCAAGGCTGACCAAAGGGTCACCTGACAAAGGGGATGGGAGGTTATAAAACAGAGGTGCTCTTACCTGCCATTTTTGGGGAGAGAGCAGAAGGGTACTGGCTGCAGGGACTTCCTGATTTAGAGGAAAACCCATGAGGAGGGAATCCAGGATATTCCAGAAGATTCTGACCCAAGCCCAAAGAATTCTCCAGAGTGGTGAGGAACCCAGCAGGGAAATGCACATAGGTATCTTATTATTTTTGTCTGGAACTGTGTGTCCTATTGAAAGTAAAGAGTAAATGTATTTAGAAACCTTTCAATGCCTGTGTTGTGTGTGGTATGTGATGTCATGCACCTATCCTATGTCCCTGAAGAGGTGAATTGTAATCCCAGACTGCCTAGGAGGCTGGAGGTCTCGGAGAGGGTGTGCTTAAGTTACTTATGAATATGGGAGGTCAACACTGGTTCTGGGGGTCTTTGGCTGGGCTGTGAGACCCCAGTTCTGTGAAGGGATAACAGCCAGCCAGCCTGTGCTTAGGAAGTGTGCTGGAAAAGCCAAGGAAAATCAGAATGCTGCAGCATACATAGACCAAGGGAAACTTGGGTCCAGTGTGGTGGGACACAGACGTAGCATCCTGGTGAGTAACCAGCAGACTCAGCTTTACCAGGGCTCTGTGACAGAGACCTCTAAAAGAACAGGGTAAACTGGATGGAGTGAAAGATAAATGCCTTAGTTGTAGAGGTTTGGGCTACAGAGGATGCAAATATTGAGCATAAGCTACTATGCTTTCGTTACTAGACTTTACTTGCATTACTATGTAACAAATCTCTGGAACTGGAGCATGGAATAGTCACAGCTGCAGAGAGTAAGACAATCTAGTCAGTAAAAGTAATTGAGGCACATGGGTCTGGAAAGTAGATTGACAACAAGGGGTCTATACAATTCCAATCTGAGGAATGAACTTGTTCTAAATTCTAAAGCCAAACTCTGCCACCATTACTTGAGCAAATTTCCCACTAGGCTAAATGGGAAATAGGCAAAGGTAAGGACTGAAACAGTAGCCACTAGTCTTTGGAAGGACCCCTCTCATGGGATGGAAAATAACCCTTTATAGCCCTGACTTAGGTTAGATGATTGGGTTCAGGAAATAAATATCAGTCCTGTGCCAACAGTCTGACTGTCATACCTGTAAAAGTACTAAGGTTATTGCCCAAAAGAATTAGTGTTCGGTAGATATCTGAGTCTGGTACTGAAAGCAAACATCGTCTTTTTAGACAAGAGGCTCCCGTTGTCTTTGTGTTTGCATCATGAAATGCATTATAGTGCAAACATAATTACATTCTGCTGCATTAGAAGATGTTGGCTAGTTCACTGTTGCCAGCACCAAAAACTCCCCCACGAGGAGATCAACCCTTTCAGGAATCTGTTCCTGGAGCATCAGTAGTAGGAAACAGTACTTAGGGTTTGTAATAAATGAAGGGGGAGAGGGCAGCCCCCATTTATGAACACCCAGCCAGCCAGTTAGCTATAAAATCCCTCTTGGTGTCTGTTCTCTGCTTGCTTTACCTGTAAAGGGTTAACAAGCCCACAGGTAAAAGGAAAGGAGTGGGCACCTGACCAAAAGAGCCCATGGGAAGGCAAGAACTTTTAAATTTGGGAAAGAAACTTTCCCTTTGTCTGTTGTTCTCTGGGCTGGAGGGACAGAGCAGCAATGCTGTAAGCAGCTTTAAGCCAGATCATACCTAGAACTACTTATCTGAACTCCAAATGTGTAAGTAGATCAGAATGTTCAGCTAGACACAATCAGGTTTATTTCTGTTTATTTTTTAAGGCTTGTGGATCTTCTCTGTGCTAACCCCAGATGCTTTTGTTTGCTTGTAACCTTTAAGCTGAACCCCCAAGAAAGCTGTTTTGGGTGCTTAATTTTTGTAATTGTTTCTTTTAAGAGCTAGCAAAAAACCTAAGTTCCAGATGTATTTTTTTCCCTTTTTGTTTTTAATAAAAAAATTCTTTTTTAAGAACAGGATTGGATTTTTGGTGTCCTAAGAGGTTTGTGCATGTTGGTTGATCAGCTGATAGCCACAGCTAATTTCCTTTGTTTTCTTTATCAGCTCTTCCCTGGGGAGGGAGGAGGTTGAAAGGGCTTGAGTGCTCCTTCCTGGGTTCAAAGGTGTTTTTTTGCATTTGGGTGGTGGCAGCGTTTACCAAGCCAACGTCAGAGAGAAGCTGTGACCTTGGGAGTTTAATACAAGCCTGGAGTGGTAAATATTAATTTTTAAAATCCTTGCGGACCCCTACTTCCTGCGCTTGGCGTGACAGAGTGGGGATTCAGCCTTGACAGGATTCCACATAGTTACTGAGCAAAAGCAGAACCTGAACCTCAAGCCTAGCTTATTGTGGCTTGTTCACCTCCTAATACGTGCTCTTGTAATGCCCAGAAAAGATTGCCTCTATGCTCCTGATCAGGACAACGAGAAACTAAAGTGGACACAGCCCTTGAAGAATCTATCTGCAGAACCTATCAAGTGCATGCTGTGAAGAGGACTTTGAGTGCTTGGTTCTCTTTTTGTAGATCTCCTATCCAGCTGTAGAAAACAGGATGTACCTTTATCTTGGTCCCACTTCTGTTAACCCATTTTCACACTAAATTGTACCTTATTCCATGAGCATGAATATGACTGGCGAAAGTGGTCCTTTTGTGTTTAATTAGGTTATGTAATTGATTCACCAATGCCCTTCTAATTGAATAAGCTCATTTATAATGGTGCATGTTAAGGATCATATGACTTCAATTCAAATCAGAAGTGGACAGGACTTATTTGGTGGGTGTCTTATTTTATTTTACTTTTTATTTTAATTCTGATTAAATCAACCTCAAATCCACTTCATTAGGTCATGTCAAGTGATATCGGTCAAAGTTGGTTGCTCAACTGAGTGTCTATTTTCAAACACTGCCTATTCATGGGAAAGGGAATGTGGACTAGATTACTGCCTAAAGCTTCTGGTAGGTAGAGCAGAAAAGGACTATGGTTCTATGATAGTTCCCTAGTTTTTAAGGTATTTTCTAAAGACAGATTTCATGGTACCATACTTAGTTAACATAGAATCATGAAGGGGTTATCTGTTCTGGTGGGATTTGTACCTCTGGTTCCATGGATTCCAAGTATTTCAGATAAGACAGAACCTCCAATGAAGGGATCGGGTGGGAAAGTAAATACACAGCGAATATTGTGAAAAGTGGATTATTTTCATAATATCTAACTGAAAATCTTCTCTTCTCTATAAAAATAAAAGCATACAATGGGTGTTATGCCACTAGAATATTGTGGTTCCCTGAACATTTCTGTGGATATTCTGCTGAAGAAACGAAACTAGAAAATTGGATGGAATTCTGTTCTGTCTAGGTCAGGGGCCGGCAACGTTCGGCACGCGGCTCGCCAGGGTAAGCACCCTAGCGGGCCGGGCCAGTTTATTTACCTGCTGACGCGGCAGGTTCAGCCGATCGTGGCCCCCACTGGCTGCAGTTCGCTGTCCCAGGCCAATGGGGGCAGCGGGAATGTGCTGAGGGATGTGCTGGCCACGGCTTCCCGCTGCCCCCATTGGCCCGGGACAGCGAACTGCGGCCAGTGGGGGCCGCGATCGGCCGAACCTGCCGTGTCAGCAGGTAAATAAACTGGCCCAGCCTGCTAGGGTGCTTACCCTGGCGAGCCGCGTGCCGAACGTTGCCAACCCCTGGTCTAGGTTCTTAGATTGTCCTTTTCATACTTATCATATCTGAGTGCTTTCCAGTTGTGTATTAAGCCATGTGACTAACATCTGTCATGTGAAATTTGTTCTTTTCCCAGATCCTTTCCACAGGGGGGAGAATTGTGTGAGCCATGGAATGTGTTACTCTGATCAGGTTGTGTTTTTGAAGAGATTATTTTTTTAATGTATATGCTACTATGTGTTTATAGGGTGACCAGAAGTCCTGATATTAGCTAGACTGTCCCAGTGTTTGGGACTATGTTTTCTATGTGCAACTATAACACACACACACACCCCACACACACGAGAAAAAAATTAGTCCCGATTTTTCATACTTGATATCCGGTCACCTTATGTGTTTATAATAGATAAGGCAGATTGCAGAAGCACACTTTACACTTGGGGCAAAAGATGGTGAGGTTTGTAATGGTTCTACAGGTTGGCTGGCCCCCTGAGAAAACTGTGTCCTGCACACAGATCTCTTTTACCCTTATAGTAGAAAGCTCCATTGTACCTGAGGAATGGAATTGTGGATCATTGTCCTAATCGCCGAACTTTTGTGATTTTTTTAGCTGTTCTGGGCCCAGGCCATTGAATGCCTTGAAGATAAAGACTGAAATGTTTAACCTGATATACCAGAAGCAAGTGTACAGTGGAGGACAGGTTTGACGTGCTTGCAGCATCCTGTGTTTTTGAGGAAATGTGCTGCCGTATTCTGTACTAGTTGGCATTACCTAAGAGCTGATTGCTCTGATTCCAGGTACAGTGCCTTGCTGTTGACCAGATGAGAGGTAACACAACATGTATAAGAGAGGCCAGGTCATCTTTCACCAAGATGGGACAGTCTCTTAGCAAAGTGGAGATGATAGAAAATATTATCCACAAATGCTGCTGTATGAGACCTAAGTTTAAGTGAGGAATCCAAGAGCCCTCCTAAACAGCAGACTGAGAGTTCTGGGTGTGTATTGGTTGAAACTCTGAATTTCAATTCTATAGGAAAGTCCAACATTTCAAACAGGTTTTCCTTCTGATTTGGAACAAAACCTAAACATTTTGGAATTTCCTGTGGAATGGAAATTCCAAAAGGTTTTTATTTCAGAAAAAATGACCAGTTTGTTTAGATACTTTGGAAATAAAGTGAAGCAGTTACCACCCCAGACTCTGAGGGACTCAATCCAGGGCTAGCCCCTGAGATCCCCTGCTGGTGCCACAGCTTCTGTGCTCCTGCCTCTGTGGCAGACAGCCTGAAAGGCCTGGAATCCCTGACTCTGACTCCTTCCATGTGGTGGGGCTACCCCCAAAGCAATGGACCCTGGAAGGCATGGGGGCTCGAGCAGCCTGCCAGGCAAGCTGACAGAAAACCAAGCAGATTTCCATTGGAACCCTCCCTGTGTTTCCACGGAAGTTTATTGAAACCAAAACGTTTAGAGGAATTAGCATTTTCTGATTAAAAGAAAAATTCCAACAAGCCCTAGTGTTGTACCTTGAAGCAAAGAAGGTTCACTGTGGCTACAAATTCTTCAAAGTGCATTCTTCTGCCCACCAGCATAACCTTGGTTCCACTTAAGTTCAGCTTCAATGATCTGTTCTTCATCCAAGCACTGGACTATCTTGGTGGTATGGAATGATCATATATAGTGAAGGGTAACTAGAGCTGTGTGTTATTTGCATACTACTGGCAAATTGTGTCTGTGTTATCTATCAGTTTCCTTAATGGCTGCATGTAGAAAATAAACCTATACAGAACTGATCTTTGTGGGATACCAAAGCAAAGGGTCTAGTGGTGGGTGCACAGTTTACAATTACTACTCCACGGGGATATCCCTTCAGGAAGGACTTAAACAAGGAATGTGCAAAAGAAAGGGAAAAATATAGCTTATCAATATGCTGCAGATTCTACTCAGTATCATTTTTGATACAGCTGGATTCTTTGGAATGGAAAAGTCATCTTTCTTTACCACCCCTACTGTTCTATTGCTGAAAGTGAAGAAATGCTAAAAATAATTGCTTTAGCCTTTAGTTCTGAGTAGAGGTTTTTTTCCCCGGGTTTTAAATGAGCCAAGCAAACAGCAACATAGTACCTTATGTAAAACTAGACCAAGCTATCTGAAAGAAGACAAGAAATTCAATAGCGATAAAGATAACTTTATTTCTGCCCTGAAATAAAAAAATATATATTTGATCCATCTGTGCTAAGATTCTTTTTTCTATTCTTGAAAAATATATTTAAAAAAAAACCCTATAATCAAAGTTCTTCAGCAGCACTTGATGCTGTTATCCTTCCTTTTTTGTTTTGGTTTTTGTTTTCTAACAAAAGTTGATACAAAATATAAGTCTGTGTATTGTTAACGTCAGAATAACAGACTTCCTATACACCTCATTTTACAGTTTGCCTTGACACAAAGCAAGAAATAACTGTGCACAACCTTTACTACGATAATTGGATTTTTGCCATCAGGTAAAGCTTGTTACAATTGTATCCTCTGAGAAAAAAATACACCTTTTAGGTTTAGTTTTATAGAATCCATTTTCTGTAACCTTAAAGGTCTTAAATTCCATTGAGAAATGTGTTATATACAGTGGGGTAGATCCTTAGCTGGTACAAATCAATACAGCTCCATTGAAGTCAATAGAGCTGTGTCAATTTACACCAGCGAAGGATTTAGCCCAGTGTTTTCAGTCTTATTTATGTCCTGGTAGAAAACTAGCCTAAATTTAAGAATAGTTTTCTTTGTCTTCACTTTTTCCTTCATTGCATCGACTCTTGCTGAATCTCAAAGGATTTTGATTCTGCATATAGCTTTCCTGAAGTGAAACTCAAACTAAGCTATACATTATATAAATCAGAGATAAAGTTTAGCCTCTTAAGACCCAACATTTTTAAAGCTAGTGAGGTGCCTAACGATGCAGATAGATGCCTACTGTGATTTTCAAAAGTGCATAGGTGTCTAACTCCCATTTATGAGATTTACTGTGGTTCTGGATACTGTTGAAAATCCCACCGAATGCCTAGCTGCATCTTTATACCTTTAAATACCTGCATAACCTAGCCCTAAAGCCCCAATCCAAAAAAGTATTTAAAGCATATGCATAACTTTAAGCATGCGAGGTGATTTGTTGACTTCACTGGGGTCATGAAATAAAAATCTTCAATAAAGACTTTAATGCCATTATTTATCATAATAGTTAGAGGCTCTGTGATGCTGTTGTAGTTGTCTATTTCATACTTTTTTATTGTTTTACTGAAAATAACACTCTGCAAGGGATGTAGCTTGGTTTATCTTTTATTATTATTATTTAGCTCAAGTTCTAATGATGTTCTGATTTTGATAACCTGACAGTATGGGAAACTTAGGCTCACCAATCAGACAAGAAGACCTATTGGCCATTAAGTATCAACAGTGATTCAAGCAAGGGGTTTGATCCTATAAGCCTTACTCACACGAGTAGGCCTAACTTACACACACATTCCTATAGAATTTTTGTTGTACCATGTTGCAAATGAACTAAACGCAGAACAAGAATAAAGTTGTTATGGAGGGAAACAGCATTTGCCATTATGCATCCCTATATCTCCTATTCAAATCACTGCTCCTCACAAGCTTCCTGGTTGACCTTGGGCAAGTCACTTAACTGGTTTGTCTCTCCATTCCCCACCTGTAAAATGGGCATAATATTTTCTTTCTCTGATCCTTTGTCTATCTTGTCTTCAGGATAGAGATTATATTTTACTATGAATACATACACCGAATAGCATAATGGGGCTCCAATTTTGGGAGCTCAAGGTCCTACAAATATTCCTCCACCAGAAATATCGCCTCTGATCTACATGTTAACAAACCATATTTTCCATCATTTTAGCTATCCTTACATTTTAGAAGGGAACATATAGTTGAAATGTTGGTGTCTTTTGGGATTTCACTAATTTACTCAGATCTTAACATATAGATTCCTGCTACATACGCTAGATCTTTGAGCTCAAAAATTGTAATTCTGCAAAGAGTTCTGGTGTGAAAGATATTATTTAAAATGTCCGTTTCATTTGAAAGATGGATTTTAAAACATGAGATTATGGAGGCTTGTATGGTAGAACATGGATTATTATTTTTAAATATAAACCACAAGTAACTTCACTTAGAAATACGGCTACTCCATGCAAGGAGTTAACAGAACTAGTGAACATATGTGAACTGGGGAATTAAAACATCTAACTGCACAGTATCCATTAACACAATGGGCTATAGTAACTTATGAAAGTGGAGAATGTGAGTGCCTCATTCACTTCCATTATGATCATCATTTCTATGAGGAAGCCATTTTGATCTCAGTGTGATTCTTTCTATTGAGATGTTGACTCCACAGCAGTCCAGGCAATCTCAAAGGGTCTTAAATCACTCTAATAAAACATTGCAGGGTGTAAATCACCAGTATGGTTTCAATTATAGTATCAAATGTACTTTGGCAACATCACAATGGCGCTAGGGAAGAAATGTCAACAAATTGTCGAAAGACGACAAATGTTAGTGTCAAACTTTTTTTTTTTTCCTTTTTATGTTCTCAATAACATTACAAAAGGGAATTAGAACACAAGAAAAAATGAGCAAGTCTACCCTGCAATTGGAGGTGTGATTGCAACACATGTAAATACATCCAAACTAGCTTTAATCTAGCTAGCTCAGGTACCTATAGCAGTGAGTAGCATAGACCTCAACCTGGGCTAGCTGCCAAGTAAGAACCTAGGGACTCAAGTGGGCTTCCCAGTGCTGCCACAGCTTCCCTGCTATAGGTACTCAAGCTAGCTAGATAAGCTTGGGTATGTTCACACCTGCTGCAGTCATACCACCCAATGCAGTAGAGACATACCCAGCTTTGTTATTTTGACATTAAGGATTTAACCTACATCTATAGTAAATAAAGAGGAAGGCACTCTCTTACACAGAGCTACTTTGGGCACTAACCTTGCAAGTGGTTATGCACTCAGTTGGATTGACTATTCACCTGTGCAAAGCTACTCACATGCATAAATTTATGGTGTGCCTGGGGTCTAGATAGTGTCAGACATCTCTTGTAGGGCATATTTATATTTACTTGGGACATATTTATATCCCCCAAATTAAAAAAAAACCTATTCCTAGAGCTGAACAAATACAGTTCTCTCCCAGTTGAGCTAATGGAAGATCTCTAGCTATAAAAAGAATTTTTGAATTCTTTCTAAGTTGCAACTGACCGATTAGGGTAGAACAGCGGGAGAGGACAGTGCCCAGAAGTATCCATAGCAAAAATAATTACAATCTAGTTATTTGAATCTAGCCAATGTGTAAGATGAAAAGTCTGAAGAGGAACTAATGTTCCATCTTTGGCTACAGAGAGACAAAAATCAAAATTTCATGTCAGGGTAATATGTTGTAAAGCTCTGTTAACTCAAAATCACTTTAAATGTCATTCTAACTAGGCAGAAACATTCTCTTGAATTCTGTCCTAGTGCTGTGATGGACTCTGGAAGACAAAAAAAAAAAAACCCTACCAGCATAAGATTATGGATTCCTTACCTCTTCAGTAGCAACTATGTAAGTTACAGAGTGAATGAGTGAGAGCTTTAAATTTCAATTTCCTTCATTTTATCACCTTAATAATGCTTAGAATTACATTTTTAATGTGGTGAAACATATGTTACAACCCATTTCTTTTTGCTATTTTACATTCACACCGTATAGTATGTGTTAAACAAGTAGACACTCGTAATGCCTTTAATAAGGTACAAGACCAGAGTTGGTAGATCTGTGAGAAATAAATATTTTTTTTCCTTTTAGTTATACCAGTTTTAAAGGGCAGACAAATCTAAAGTTGTAATTTGGAAGAGTACTTTGTTTAGGGTTAGTCTGGGCATTTAACAACTTCCATATCAGTATGGGGATAGAACTGTCTCAAATAAATTAAATAAAAACAATTAATCCGGGAGGTAGATGGCACATTACATTGGTAACAATTTGGATGTATTTCTTAGAATTAACATGGCATTTCTGACTTGATGCCAAGCACAACTTCCCCCAATATATGTTTGAACTACCCACTATTGTGTATTTGGATGCTAACATGGCAACTGGTATTATATCATTTATTTTTCAAATATGAGCCCACATTTGCCCTCACTTGCACCTATACAACTGAGGTGACAATTAGGCATTATCCTTACATATTGCTTACATTTGTGATTTTTCTTGTATGAAGGACAGAGCTGTATTGCAACTTTTGCTGAAACCACTCTTACACCTCACTAAGATAGAGAAAAATTGAGACTTCTTTATAATGATTGTGCAGTATGAAACAAATTGCTTCAGATTATGATTCCCTCCACTTTAAATTGTTCCTTTGTTTAGATTGGAGTTGGCTAACGGTTTCTTCATTTATCTTTCCTGTACTAACACTGTAGTGAACATGTTCAAGGTATTAGCCTTGTTCAGATTTGTCAACCTTGACCTTCTGCCACATTAGCTCATGGCAAACCTGACACTCTTCATTGCTCAGCCCTACTTTTTTTTTTTCCCAGAGTTCTCTGAGCCAAGATGAGATACTTCTGTTTGTATGAGAGATAGAGATGAACCGGTATCAAAAGCTGATATACACTGCTGTATTCCTTACAATGGGATCCTTTATTCAATAACCTGTCCTTTAACTGGATTGCTCATAACATCTTCTAGATTAACTATTTTTTTGCTTATCTTGAGTACATTAAAATCCAGAGCAGGAAGTTGTACCATCATTCACAGCTGTTAATCACACTAATGACATTTGATTGCCATCTTAGCTGTAATTTATTTTCTAGGCTTCCGTGCAATTTTTATTATTTATTATTTGCATTACCATTTCTGGTGGTGCTTATACAATATAGCAGCCTATCCTTGGATATGTCCTATTGTAATTAATAATAACTTGATTGCAATTGCTGATTAACTATCAGAATGAGGCTACATTATATAGCATACTGGTTGTTTTTCTTGAAAAATGGGCTGAAAAGTCATTGTTCAGCTCTATATCCAGACTTAGTTTCAGCTGAGATTTAATTTGACAATGTCAAAATCTCATGAGCTAGTTTTGCAAGATTGCAACCAATTACAGTAAAAATCGAGGTTAGCTTACTTCTAGAAATTGAAAGCTTAAGCATTGGATCTCTGATTTTAGTCCCAACCAGAACCAAAACCATAGAAGTGACTTTAGCTCAGGAAACTAGAGTACAACACATACTTTCCTTGAAATGTAACCAGTTTCTTGATTCAAGGTTTACATTCTCACTCATATCTACTTTTCTCATATAATAGGAAAATCCACACTGAAGACATTAGTTTATAACCATCGAGAGAAAAAACAAAATAAGAGAGAGGTTCTTGCATTGCTCTTAAACATTAGTCTGTTAGATATTGGGTATACCACCTCTAGATGTATAAGTAAGTATGTCAAATATAACCTTATGCTGATGAGAATATCTCCTCTTCATTTTATAGAAAACAAATCTTAAAAGTTTTTTTTTTTCCTGGTTTGTTTGCAAGCAAATCTTTGTGGGTGAACTGGTATGATCGCTGTGATCTTCAAATAGTATTCACTAATAATTTATGGTCAAAGTATTTGTTCCTTAAATGAGCAAAACTCCTGTTGAAGTCAATTTGAATTTAGTTTGATTTAATTACCACAGAATGTGGCCCTAAATTAATTACATTGGGAACTTGCTGGAAACTGACACTGGCCCTGAAGGAGTATTTTTCCAGTGATCAGCACTATGCTTGATATAGTGATGGACATCCAAAATGAAAATCAGGGTAATCTCCTTTATCTTGAACTGCTGTTTCATAAATATTTCCCTTTATGGTGCATTATTTCTTAGTGTACGCTGATCTGAAAAAAGGTAACAAGACATAATGATAATTTATCTTCACTGACTAAAGCATAGAGGGGAGCAAAATCAGCTTTTAATTAACTACTTACATTTTGATTCACCTATCAGAGGGGTAGCCGTGTTAGTCTGAATCTGTAAGAAGGAACAGAGGGTCCTGTGGCACCTTTAAGACCAACAGAAGTATTGGGAGCATAAGCTTTCGTGGGTAAGAACCTCACTTCTTCAGATTGCATCTGAAGAAGTGAGGTTCTTACCCACGAAAGCTTATGCTCCCAATACTTCATTTTGATTCCCGTGACCGCTATCTTAACCCACACCATCTTGCAAATTTTAGTTTTTTTGAAAGTAAACTTCAAAAGAGGAAACAACCCTTTTAATGAAGGCTGGTATTACACGGCCTTGTGTATGTCACCAATATTGGTGTTGCTTTCTTTGGGAGGCGGTGATTATTGTTGGGCTTCCTCTTAATTTTGTTTGCAGATGAAATTATATAGGTTGAGAATGAGTGAAATTTAAAAGTGTGAGTATGAATAAAAATGAAGTTGGCAGGAATACTCAGAAGGGAGTTTGAACATTGTGCTTAACAGCTGATTCCACAGTAGGTCAAATATCTGTGAGCTGAAAGTTGTCACTTTCAGGGTATTCTTTCTATAACGGTGGGAAAATGCATGCTTTCTTTATTCACCTTTGCAACTGTTATTCTCAGAGATTGCTAAGTGCTTAAAACTTATTGCCAAAATCTAGAACTTTAGGTAAAGCGGGGACCACATCTTTTATCTTCCTAACACAGAATTCACATTTTGCAAATAATAAAATATTTGCCAGGAGCATTTGCCAGGAAGGATTTGAAGTTTTGAGTGGAAATCAGAAAATTGGAAGTTTATTCAAACCCCGAACTCAAACTGAAATTCAAGTGGCACAAACTCAATACATACCAAAAGCAAGGAGTTTCACACATCTCTACATAAACCATAGGGTTATAAGCTCTCCATGATACTCACCGAAGTTAGACAGGGTGCCTCCTCCCCCTGTGCAGTTAGGTCCCTCCCCCAACACCTATTCTGCTGGGAGAGCAACAGTGCAGCTCCATGTATAAGAGGCAGAACTTTCTCAGAAGCTAGCCCACAACTCTGGAAGAGATTGGAACCACCTCAAATCTAATTGCTTTCTAGTCAATATGTAAAATCTACTTCACTCATTTGGCTTTCCCCCCTACCAAGAAAAAAAGTTTTGTTTGTTTGTTTTGTATAAAACAACAGAAACATGTTGGAGAGAAAAATACAAAGATCCAAAAGGTTGGATTTTCAAGAGTGTTGAGCTCCCACCTTGACGTTTAAATTAAGGCTAGATTTTTTTCCAGTGTACCGAGATGAACTCTTTTGGAAATCTGGCTCTACTATTTAATAACTTTAGAATTCTTAAGATGTTCGGACCACACTGATCAGAATGCCTACCTAGACAGACATGCATTGATTACATTTATGAATTCACTTTTGTGTTTTCCTATTGCTGTCTTTCTTTATCTGTGAGTTACGTATTTTTTTAAGAGAAAATTGTTTTAAAATCTTTTCTTGTTGTTTTATGAGAATATACTGAATTATGTGAAGCCCCATGTGTGGCCAACTTTAATAGCTGCTGGCTTGCCTTTTTGCAGTGTGTGATTGTGAGGATGATGAGTTTTGAAAGCTGCATTACAGAGGAGAAACTTAAAAGGAGAGTGAGCTGGAAGCAGAATGTGGTAGAGTCCCTCTCCTGAGCTGAATGTAGGGCTCAACCTTTCTTTAAACTTCTGAGGTTGGAATCTTGGCCTCACTGAGGTCAGTAGCAAAACTCCCATTGATTTCAATGGGGACAGGATTTCACCTTTAGTGCCGCCTGTCAAGTTCTGAACAACCCTCAATTCCCCATTATATGATGCTCATAGTTTTTATTCAGAAACAGCACTGGTAACAGTTCTTCTACCACTAGATCACTGCAAGCCTGCAAAAATTCTGGATAGGATGAGGACTGCATTAGGGGAACAGCCCTAGTAATAATTCTGCTACCACCACATCAACTGCCGGGATTCTGGATTGGAAGAGAACAGTCTCCTTCATTTTTACTCAGGCAGTGTTAACTATTTTTTAGTAGATGTGATTTTGATTCTGACACTATATCCAATCCTATTAGAGTTCCTGCAGCAAAATCCAAAATTTAGTGGATGTTATATACTTCACAAACATGGTATTTAAGTTAGTGCAATTCAGTGTTAACAAAAATGTATCTGACTTGATGTTTCAGTCTTGCTGGTACTGACCACTTTTACCTTTCTTTAGTGATTTTTATCTACCTGTGAGCAAGTTGTGGGACTGGTATACACCCGCCAGATTCCACCTATGCACCTCTTCTATCACCATCAAGCGTGAATAACATTTCAATTGTTTATCCCTATGTTATCTCACATCATACATAGGAAGAAGTCACATGACATTAAAATCTCTCTTCTACCAAAATGAAAGTCGTTGAGAGTTGTAAATTGCCGGACAACAGGAAATAAAACCCAATGATAATATCTTTTTCTAGCACTCTTCATCAGCAGATTTCAAATCGATTTACAAAGCAAGTCAGTATCATTATTCTCATTAGCCAACTGCTGCTTAAATACTGTGAATGAAAGCTAATACAGTAACTATAATAAATGCTCATGGTAACTTCAGTTCAGTCTAAAATGATAGCTCATTGGGTTGTCATACTTTACATGTGTAGGTGTTCAAATATGTCTAAAATTCATAAAGAGCTGCTGAACTTTGTGGAAATACCAGAAGACTGTATTAGTAAGTTGGGTTTTCTAAAACAAAAGCAAACTTAAAGTATTTTTGTACAGCAAGCTCCATAACCACTTTTTCTGATTGCTTAACATGGAGACAATTTAAATGTCATTACTCTTTTTTTCCCCTCAATATGGAATCAAGTTCTAGTACATCACTAGTGGAAACCCTAAAAAAAAAAAGTTTACTTGATAAAAAACCTATTTAAATGGGTGGCATTAAACGGAACTGTTTCAACCAAAATTTATACACCAGGGAAAAGCAAGATCTTGAATATTCACATTACAGCTCATTGAAAAGGCAATGGGCTATGCAACAAGATTGACAACAAAGGGAAAAATGATGAGGAAAATTGCCTTACTTATCTGCTAGAGTGCTCTTGACTGCCAACTGTAATTTTATGGTTCATTATATATATAAAAAATACCATTAATGTTAGTACTTGTGTATCATAATCATACAAAGAAGAAAAAAGTTAGTTGAAATGTGCTCCATTTTTAATCAAGACACTATAATTGTGTGTTTTTCAGGCATCATCAATTTCCATCAATTTTACTGCTGCAAAAATAATGTGCCGCAATAGTTCTTGTAAAGATCAATTTTTGTATGATGTGCATCAACTGTAGGAATGTAAACTGTAAATAAACAGTGACACGATTTATCTTCTATGCTATCTCTTGATGCACCATGAGCTTTCAGTGAGGAAAATGGAATCACTGTTTTAAAATTCCCATTGTATCAAATAACTTAAAAATAAGAGTAACAACCAATAGTAACATTACGGTGAGGAAAAGCCTATGTTTGTCAACCTGTCTATAATATTTCTGTGGTTTCAAAATTAACTAGTCAAAGTAGATAAAATCTACTGAAGTAAAGGGAGGATATCTGTAATAATACTTTGCATGTCAGCATGAGTCAACCATCTTATTATCTCAAAGCATTTTCACACCTTAATGAATTATGGTTTACAACAACAGATGAGGTAGGGAAGTATCATTATCCCAATTTTTCAGCTATGGCAGAGAGATGCTTAGCAATTTGCTTCCAGTCATATAGGAAGCCTTTGATAGAGCCAAGGTTAGACCAAGATCTTTCAACTTCCACTCCTTTGTTGTATACACAGTGCTGTACTTACTCTGAATAGAAATATGCAATTCTTGGATGATGCATACCTTATGGTTGGATGCTTAAGTCTTTGTATTTTGTGACTATACAAAAGGAACTGACTTTAAGAAACTATTATCATCTTCTGTTGGGAATGTGCTCTGAATTCTCAAGGCATTTTGTTTTCTGAATTTTAAATTGTTTAGGCATGACAATTGACCATACATAGCCTTGTTTTAGTCATTTGATAGCTATCCTCCTCCTATTGATTTGGAATGCTTAGATATAACTAATGAATATCATGGGCCTAATTCTCACCCAGTCTAATTCCACTGTATTTGGTCCCCTTTCTTTTTAAAGAGGTTTCCCATTCTAAGAACTGGTATGCACCTTTCTTTTCCTGTCCATTGCTGTAACCTCAGACCAAATTTCTGACAAACAAGTACTGGTGTGTATTTAAATTCCAGGAGCTGAGGGTTTAGTTGTTTTGCTGTTACTCTCTACCCACAGCTTAGATGCAGACTTTCCACTGTGGCCACACAGAATATACCAAAGGCAGCAAACCTTGGAACAGTGAGGTATAGGGATAGGATAGTCTGAGGAGAATGGCTGATGGTTCCATCATTAGGTGGATCACAAATCAGTTCCCCATTCAGGGCTGCAATAGTGGCCTGTAAAGATTCTGTCCTTCTCCTGAATCCACCAAGGATCCCTATTGCATCACGATCAGTTACTTTCGTTCAGGCATCAAGGGAAGGCTTATCGAAGGGAAGACAATTGTCCTCTTCTGAAGCAGTGTATCTTGAATGGGAGATGGTAAGGAGGGGACTTATTTATTCCTCTTCAAAACAAGGAAGGTGAGGGCTTTGACTAGCCTCAAAATATTTGACCACCCTGCCCTGAAAGAACTTAGCAAACTCCCTTCCAGTTACAATAATAAACATATTTTCTCTCCTAGTCTTGTCCTAGAAGGATTCACAAAATAAATTTCTTTTAAATAAACCTTGAAAGGCACATGCCACTAGAAAGTGTTTCTGCTAGCTAGCTCATACTAGTGCAAATATATCATCAGAGTGATGTTACTTTGATGATCTATTAGTGCAACAATACTTCATCTGTACTAGTGTAATATACCATCAGACCTGCGTTGCTTTGATGATGTATTATTTGGTAAAATAAGATCAGCTGTCAAAAACCTATTTTAATGACCAAGGCTCTGAAAGTTTTGTTGGGTGTGGGGGGGGAAGAGTCCATTCTATTCCTAAAGAATACATTTTTCAATATAGTGAAGGGAAGGATAAGACTGATGTGACAAAGCATACAGGGTCTGGCAAATCCTTTAAAAAACCCATTATAGCCAAAATGGCAGTGCCCAGGACAGTGGAAGCTCAGTCCAATATTAGTTGTTAGCTGAAATTTCCACTGATGTCAAGCATTAGGCCTTATATAACTAAAATATGTACAGTATTTATGCCCATGTTAAGGTAAATATCACAGTGGCCATGAGCCTTTCAAATTGGGACCATCCAGAAAAAAAGCCATTTGGTAGGAGATATAGGACGCTGCCAAGTTTTTCCACTTAGCATGAATAAACATCTGGAATGATGCTTTGAAAAAGCTCACTGTAGAACATGATTAGTCATAGAGTATGATTATTCATCTATGCGTCTCTTTTTATAGATATGTAACAAATGTTACTGTGTAGAATGTGATAATATATTCTAAAGTGATCTTTAACACTGATATTTAAAAATCTGTTCCTAAATACGCAGAGTTGAAATTCCATGTCTGCATGTACCAGATATATTTTGTCTGATTTTAGGTATCACACTGTATAGACAAAAATGTTTCCCATGCTTTTTCTTTAATTTTTTTTTTATTATGTGAATCTAAACACTACTTTGGTCTGCAAAGGATAAAATAAAATAGTTCTAAAGCAATATATGCTAACGCATTTTTTGTGTGTGGTAAATCCCAACACAAATATTTAGATGAATGCATTCTTATTTGTTTTCCACTCAGCACTTTAAGTGACATTTTAGTAAGCAGTCATAATAAAAAAGGATTAGTGAAGAAGCGGATGAAATTATTTCTCAGTTAGACAGCAACCTGCTGTTATCTCTAATCTAAGACACACTGGATAGAGGTCATCTTTTGATCAATGAGGTGAATTTCATTTTATGATGCTGAAAACAGACAGAGAATGGCACAATCAAGTGCTTTCAAACAGAAAACAAAAGCAGTTGGAAAATGACGGAGGAACCATAACAAAAATAAACAGATTTATTGGTATGTATAGGACATTTTAAAAGGACTTTGGTGCAGAAATAGGATGTTATCCCCAGATATACAGAATAATGCTAAGTTTTATTATCATTTTATCTGCATAGGACAATTTTCTAGGCACAGGATTAACATGGTGCATTGTTACAATCAAAGGTTTTCTCTCATATAAACGATATGAAATTGGTTTGCAAGTTCAAGACCTATGCTTATTTGTGATATGGGATGACTTACAGGTCTCCCAATGTAGAATAGGTGTGCTGTGCCCCTCTGCATGACTGTCAAAATAATCTGACAACATTTTTATTTCCCTGCTTTCAGAAGTTCTGTCCCAATCATGTTTTGCTGATGTTGATTGGCTGGGATATGTAGCCTCTGTGACTGACCTGCTCTGACTCTGCCATGTGTTAATACATAGCACTCACAAAGATGCCTCCTGGAACACCGTCAAAATACATCTCACCTAGTTTCTACCATTTTTTTTAAATAGAGATTCAGAAGAGAACAAGATATCAGTGGGGTATCACACAAGGAGTTGGGAAAGATTTCTGCCACTCCCTCCCCAACACACATAAACATATTACCGTACTTATTTTTTTTTATTGTATCCTAACAATTATTTTGTCTTCTATCTGACTCAAAAGGATTAACAGCATGTGCCATAGCAATAGGTTAAAAATATTGCAAACAGATGACTTGATTCTAAAGGAGGTGTGTTGTGTTGGGGGGGGGGGAGAGCTATTCTAAGACTTTGGTGTGTAACATTCTTTGTATTCCCATGGCTTTGGGATAGCAGAGATGTTGTATCTCAGAAGACACAGATTTTCTTAAGGTTTGCTTGTGTGTGTTCTGGTTGCTTTACCTTCACTGGCAGTTAGAGGGAAAAATGAAGTTTGTAGTAAAGTTAGTTGTGATAAGATACAAATCTGACTAATTCTACTCAAATTGGTCTGCCATCCAGGTGTGGAATAGTGAAATGAGTCTAAATCCGAGGACGTCAGGGTGGAAAACCAGACTGAGAAGGCCAAGTGGATGGAACATAATGCAGAAGAGAAAGGATTAGTGAAATGGAGAAGACGAAGAGCTATTATTCTTGATTGTCCATAGATATACACACCAGTAAATAAGCAACTATATATCTGTCCCAATGCATGAGGAAAGCATATATTTATACATGCCTGACCTGCCATCTGTAAAACAAGTGCTGACAAGAATTATTACTTGGCTGAGGTTCTCAGAGCAGCATCAAAACCATACTTCTATCTCATGCAAATGTGTATTACTGGAAGGGTGTTCTCTCAGCCAAAGTGCTGCAAGCCGTACTGTTGTACACCCTTCTTTGTGCTCAGATCCTATGTGCAGATGCAGTATGTCTGTAAAAAGTATCCTGGTATACCACAAAATCAGATCACAGAGGAGTTTAAGAAAACAGCTTTTCTGCAGTTACACCCTCCAGAGGGTGCACACACAAAAAGAATAATTATTTTTTTCTTTTTCTATCGCTTATCAAATTCAGGGTTAGCTTGAGGCATTTGTCATCAGGCAGAGTGGGACATCACTGTTCAACCAAACTGGATAGATGATAGCGGAATAGTGCCTGCTTTATAAAAGTACAATAGATGTCAACAAAGAACATTTAAGGTCAGATCCTATTCCTATTGACTACAGTACACTTTACTCTTATTACATTTAGCGCCTGATCCAAAACTTATTGAAGTCCATGGATGAAGTCAAATGTGGCCTGTGTACTTGAATGTGTTCTCAATGCTACTTCTGGGGGTATAGTGGCAGATCAAAGTACCCTACATTGAGTGGCCAGTATGGAGTGCCTTTGTTTCTTAATATGATTGTCACTTAAACTGAACACATGCCAATAAAGGTTGCAGGTTTAGATCCATAAACTGTAACATAAAAGAAAAAAATGGGCTCAGTGCTATCTAAACAAATCAGAGTATGCACAAACCAAAAGGAGCCAGTTCAGATCAAACAGTATTGAAATGTTTATTTAATATGATATTGATGCAAATCACAATCAACTTTCAAATAATTTCCCCAGGTTTACTTGAATGTATTTATTTAACATATCAATCAGCTTTACGCCCAGAAGATCCCATCAGGAATTGTTCCCATTCTTCTGGATTCTGCATAAATATCAAACAAAAGATATTCCCTGGCCCACACAGCTGACATCATGAACCTTCTTCATCATAACATGTAGAAGAGCAAACTTTGTTTTAGAGGGCAAATCCAAGTTAATTCCACAAGCAAAGTCTAAGGAGCACAATCAATGGGATTCGAAGACCGACCTACCTGTCAGTGTGGATTAACCTGGAGTCTCTGTGCATCTTTCAGATCTTTGTGTATCAAAACATCAGATGTTCCTGTAATGACTCCAAACATTCAGGAATTCAGCAAATTGCAAGGTCAAATGGACTAACATGTCTGCAACTTACGACTTGCAAACTTCAAAAAGTGTAATTTTGTTGAATGTCTTTGATCTCAGTAGTGTTATTTTATTGGCTTTGATGTCAAATGCCTGAGGTTACTTCAGTGATACCTTAAAGTGTCAGACATCCTATTAATTCCATATATTCATTTTAAAGGTTTGTCATATTACCTACTGAGCATTATTTGTTACATGTTATGTGTCGATCTGCAGATATCTTTTAGTTACTAACACAAAGTAACCTATTACAAACTACTGATTTAGTAGTTTTCAGATGTAATCTGGTAAATGTTGGTTGATCTATCAGTGGTTATTAGTTCTATAAGAAAGCAATCTTTTTATAATGGTTGAGGATGAGTTTATTCTTAACTTCACTTTTCATGACTATGAATTAGCAGAGTTAATTTATGATAAAATTATATTATATCTGGAGTATAGGAAGAAAACCCTCTTGAAGGGCAGAATGTTAAAAAAAAAAAAAGTGGAGGATGGAAAAAAAAGTTCTTAGGGGACTCAGTTTCAGGTAGGGTGTTGGGACTGTGTGGTCTTTGTGATTTACTGTAGGAATCCCTTAGAATGGAGATTCCAAATTTGATTTTGAGTAAGCTTCTCTTTTCTTTTTCTCCTAGTAGGATGTGAAAACCTTGGGAAGGACCTTGTCTGTTTGCCTTATAAGTTGGTTTGAGTACTGCACTTGAAGAAGACTATCCTCAGGATGGGTGTGTGTGTCCAAGTGCATGGAGTGAGAGGGATAATCTTGAAGCTTGGCTACAGTTGGCTAAAATAGACTGTTGTGGAGAGTGTCAGTTGGTCTCAACTCATATGTTATTAGAATATAGATTGGGAAGAGGGTTGGTCAAATTATTTAAAAAAATTATTTCTCACAAAATATTTATCCAACAAGAGGTATGTTTTTTGGTGTTGCAGATCATAAGGCATGTACATAGATAATACTATAGTGCAGGGAAGATTTATGTGGCACACAGGTTAACAGGATTACAATGTACTGTAAGTGTCATGAACCATGTCCACTACCATAAAATAACAATTAGTTGATGTGAAAACGTATGTTCTCAATGGGAAATCTTTGGCTTTCGAGGTCAAACAAGGTTAGCACTGAAAACATGTCATGGTCAAGTCATTTTACCTGCAGTATGCTTTTTTAAAGTATGTGAAAAGGGGAAGCCAGGTGTTGAGGTTTTGATTGTAAGGCTCTTATTAAACTAGACTTAATTCAACCACAAGTACATCCCAAATTTTTTAGTAGCCATTGTTCCAGCATGGGAACATTATTGTTACAGTACTTTGCTGTGATACCTGTTCAAGCAGCCAGTGGTAATGGGTTTATATTTGTTTCTTTTGTTTCCTGCTTTGACCATTCCTAGAGACAAAGCTGTTCGCAGAACAATTAAGTTGTCTGCTTTTTGCAGTGACTTCTGAAATAATTTCACTTGGACATATATGTGACTATAGCAACCTTTTTTATTTCAACCTCTACAATTTCCCCATCTTTCAAAGACTATCAGGGTCAAAGTCTGACCTATAAATATTGATCCTGTGTCATAAAATGGGATGACTAGATTGACATTTTGCTTACGTTGCTTACTTTTGGGGCTAGAGCTTACTTAGCTTATGTATGTTAAAACCTTTTGGTCAAGTTTGAATTTTGGCAAGTGGGCAGTGCATAAATCTGTGCACTGAGATGTTCCTTCGTTCTGGTGCTATGACATGTCCTCCACAGTGTCATGGCCTAAGCAGTGTATATTTAAATAATGGAGATCTTTAATACATTTATGTTAAGGTAACTATGTAGTCAAGATTTGTCCTGAGACTGTTTGTTTATTTTTAGGCATTATATATAATCACTTGGCTGATATTGCCTTCCAGCGAAAGCCCGTAAAATGTTTCTCATAACAGATTTAAATGTGAATTGCTAATATACATGGGTGTTTCACATCTTTTTTTCATGCTGCTAGAGAATCTTGAACATAAGGAATGTTTCATAGTTTCTCTCCATATGTAGACTAGTATATAAGTTAAATATGAAAGATGTATTATATGCTTATGGACATTATGGTGAGAATGTGTTTAAATTTTTAAGATCATTGTGGCCAGAGAACAGCAGCTTTAACAGTGGTTTTCAGTATCACAATGAGCACAATGTCCCTAGCCTCTGTTTGCCAGAAGCTGGGAATGAGCGACAGGGGATGGATCACTTGATGATTATCTGTTCTGTTCACTCCCTCTGGGGCACCGGGCATTGGCCACTCTCGGAAGACAGGATAAGGGGCTAGATGTACCCTTGGTCTGACCCAGTAGGGCCATTCTTATGTTCTTATGTAATAGTATATAATATAAATTCAATAGCTCAGATTCACCACTGGCTTAGGCTGGTCTGTGTCTGGAATTGTTGACAGAGGGCCATAGTATTAGAGAGTATATGCGGCGGCCCAAGCTGCACTAATGCAAAGTGGTTGCAACTTCATGTATAGGGGACACAAGTGGGCAGCAAAGCCCTAACTTCAGTGGCCTCCCTCAGGAGGTCCTGGTAGCAGGGCACCTGTGGAGGTAAAGCTCTGCTCCCTTCCCTCCTCCCCTTGTGGGAACCCAGTGATGAACAGAAATTCAACCTGCTCTTCATGGGGGAAATCTTCACAGGGTTCAAAGGGTTTACTCCTCGACAAGCCTCCTGTATTTCTTCTAATCTATAACAATCACATGGAAATGCCCTCTTGAAATCTTGGAACAAGCATTTTCAGACTGATGATCGTTTAGGGTGTTGATTTATTCTCCTTTGAATATACTGATGTTTTCTGTCTCCTCAAACTGTGAACATGTGGGCAATTATTAAGTATATAATGCTATTCGAGCCAGCCATGTTTGAGTTATCCCCTTTGTGTCTCTAAATCACAGGTCACATAGAATATTCAGTAGCTATGTGATCCACTAATGGCGCCTTCCTGTTGTATCAGCACTCTGAAGTCTAATGCAAATGGAGAATAGTGAAGAGTTGCTTTCATTATAAAGGGGACTATTTCTGAATATTTACAACCAAGATATAAATCATGCTTAACACATCATTCAGTGTAATGGGTTCCTGTAATTAAATGAGAGCTTTATTGAATAAATTACCAGTGTGGTAATTATATGTGTAATACTATTGCTATATCTCTGGCAATTCCTGTGACTTTATTGCAGATAAAACAATGACCTTGTCTATTTTCATAATGCTTGATCATTTGAAAAGGCTGAACATTTTTTAATTACACATTGTCTGTGAAGTCTTTAAAAATACTAGTTGTATTAGTATTGGTACAGTATGGAGACAATATAATTGTGGGTGTTTTTGGTATTCAGTACCGTTGATATCTTATTAGATTCTGATGCTCAAACATCCCAGTGTGGTCACTGGAGTTTTGTGTGTGCAAGGAAATGCAGGATAAAACTATTAGTGAGTAGAATGATAGCTTGCTATGAGAGGTTGTATTGATTTTTTTAGAAAACAGGCTGGAGATTAAAAATCATCAGCAACCAGTCAGAAAGGGAATCCAGAATATTTTTTTGAGGAATTAGAAAAGCTGTGTGTACTTTGGTTATTGGTAACTTGCTTACAACTGATATTTATTGTATATTAATCATTACTTACTAAATTCGTAGTTTCTTCCTACCTTTGGCAGCATTTGTTTTTTTACAACTGTAATGAAACTGTCACATAGGTACATAAACTCACCCCTTAGATGTTTGTGTTAAATTATTGCTGGGCATGAGGTTGGTTGGTTGTTTTAACTGTCTTCTCCAAATACATATATATGTCAAATCTTTACAGGGACTGTGCTGATCCCTGTAGGATCACGTTTTGTTTTGGTGATAGAAAGTGGAGATGAATTATCCCCAGTCACTGCAGGAAGACAGACAAGGCACCGGAATATAGTTTAACTAGGTTGCAACTTTATTAGTTTCCTAGCTGTAATAAGTTATCTAGAAATGACTTTCCAGTGCAGGTCATCCTTTCTTCCTTGACCTGTACCACCTCAGGGTGGGGTGCCTTCAGCCCCACCCGTTCCAATCTTTTACACATGTCCTAGCCCTGTTGCTAGGACTCCAACATCCTCCCCGCAGAGAAGGTTTGAGGGTATAGGGAAAAGGGGTTGGCCTCTCACTGTACCAGACATTAGAATCCGCAACATGGTTCCCACTTTTTTTAGGTGATGTTTTCCCCTAATCCTGATTGCAGTTCCAATTTTAAGGAACCAGACCCCCTGTTAAACTAGAATGTGCACTGAGCACCTGACTAGCATCACTCCTACCTAGATTCCCAGACTGTTAATTCCTTTCGTAACATAAGACAGAATCCTATCCAGTCCCCAGACAGGTGTATATCCCATCTCCCTGAATAACTCAGGTATTGAATATGCAGTTTCATTATGGGCAATCATCAACCTTTCCCACTCACATAATTTAGCCACAAACCAATTTACACATCTCCTGAGCGGGTTAGTCCACCCATGACTATGCCTGGAAGCTCTCCAGCCAGACCTTTCAATGGGCATTTGAGGGCAGGAAAAGGACATGGATCCACCCCTAATCTCTTTCCCTTAATCATGAACTCAACCCTTTTATAACGTTCACAAATTGTTTTCATCCAGGTGCACAGTGATTAATTCAGATGGTCTCTCCCTGGCCAAAAAATGTAAGAGGGGCATCTGCTGACCCCAAAGTGTGCTCCTCCTCACATGCCATCTCAGAACTGCCTCATTGCTGACACCCAGCTATGAACTCCCAGGGGGAACTGTCTACCTGCTAGGGGGCCCAACGCTGGTGGAGTTAGAGCGCCGATTCGGGGATCGATTGTCACGTCCCCACGGGACGCGATAAATCGATTCCCGAGAGGTCGATTTCTACCCGCCGATTCAGTGGAATTATGGGGGGGAAATAGTTGAGCCAAGGCATCCAACTGCCCCTAGCCACGGAGAAGGGAGGGGAGGGAGGAGAGCCACACTCATTACTGCCTTCCTGCTTCTCCCTGGGGCAAGCGGGTTTTGGATCATCCACTGCCAGGAAATCACGCTCTGGGTCCTGCAGTGGATAAGAAGCCTACCCACTGCAATGTCCATCCTTCTGCACATGCTCTCTGCTGGGACCCTCTGGATGATTTCTAGCCAGTCCTTGTTGAGACTCCCACTGGTCATCTTGATGTTACTGGGATTTCCTAACTCCAAAGGGGTGGCCGCAGCTGCAATTGGAACTGTGGTATGCTCCTCCTCTGCTGCCTTGCTTCCTTGCAGCGGCTGTTGCTCCGGGGGACAGAATGGCCCCCTACCCAAGGAACAGGGCACATACACTCGAGCAGGGTGGAGAACAAATCGAATAGTTTATTCTCCAAATAAATGCTGTTTCAGTTTGACCAAAACTAAATTCGGGTGCAATTTGATGGATAATTTTGGCCAACATGAAAGGTAGAAAAATTTCCCAAGTGATCAAAACATTTCATGGTGACATTTTCTAAATGAAACTTTTTTTTTTTATTTTGAAATAATTTTTGTTTTGAAATCTAGCTAGATTTAACTTTAAAAAGGCAAACCCAAAGCAAATTATTGGTTTTGTTGAGATAAAGCTGAAACATTTTCATCTGAGTTGACTCAAAGCTATTTCGTTGTTTTTGTTTATTTTTCAGTTCAGCCTCTGAACTAGAAAAAGTCAATTATTCACTCTGCTGTATTATAAATGCTCCTCTTGAATCTGCAAGAGACAATAGGCTTCCACTACATTTTTCTATACACAATCAGTCTAGGAACCCCATCTCAAAGCCCACTGGAGGCTGAAAACACATAATGTGGAGTGTAAAAATAGGGTAATTAAAGGAGCCAAAGAGTTTTCTCCCCCTGCTGGCCCAGACAAAGCCTCCCTACATCTAAGGCTGTGAGGGAATTTCGTGGAATAAGAAGAAAGGTACTACTGTGGCTTTGACTTTGGAGAAATAGGAGAAGATTCTGATCTTCGATATGCTGGTGTAAATCCATTGATATAATGGATTTACTCCCGACTTATACCAATGCTACTGACATCAGAATGTGGGCTAGAGAGACATGTTAAGAGTTTGAAAAACATCTCCAGTGATTACATTTCAGTCGATTAACAATAAAATATGCAAATGTATCCAATTAATAGCATATCATTTTTTTTTATTAATTTGGAGTCCTTACTCATTATGGCTCATGAGAGGATTACTGAGATTTTGACTTTGTGCTTTGAAAAGTCATAGCAATCATCACTTCAGTAAAAAAAAAAAAAAGAACATAACAGCTTTCTTATGGAAATTCACACTATCTCTCAATGTTCAATGGAACGTGAAAATACATGCGCTTTGTATGAATATGGGAATGAAGAAAATTTATCAAGCAAACATACCGGTAGTTCTTCAAGAATTTGTATTGCTTTGGAAATATTATTATTTTTCAGAGATAGCTTTAGCGATCTGTTGGCTGAGGAATAGATCAAAGAACACAAAGAAAATTATTTTTCTTCTTTTTATGATTAAAAAAAGAGAGAAGAAAGGAAAGACCAAACATTCCTAAACATTAAGGCATCAACATGTGTTTTATCTGCTTCAGTCCTGATAGGTATGAACTAAGTGCAGAATTTTTCACCCACGACGTCAATTGTAGTTTTGCTTTTTCCCCCCGCTAGGGTTTCCTACATTTTCACCCAGTGAAACAAATATTTCCGTTTGTTAATTCCCACAGGTGAGCAAAGCATATGATCTCTGACACAATATACAGTTACCAATATAAACTGAAATGAACACCTAAGTATATCAGTGTGCAGTGGACTCTGGCCCAGATTTTTAAAGGTATTTAGGTACCTAAAGATATAGATAGGCACCTACTGGGATTTTTTAAAAGTACTCAGATGCTTAAGTACCACTGAAATTGATCATCTCCTCCAAACTTTGTTGTTGTTTATGTGGCCTATCCATGATATTTTAATAATATTCTATACTACCATATTCTGAAGGATTCTACTTTTTTATCAATTGTTTAAATGTCATCCATGTTTCACAGCCACTTTAATGAAGTCCAAATGTAAGTTTTTAAGAACTGGAATTTAGTCTTGAGATTTATGTCCCTCCTCAGCAGTTTATTTTTCCAGAATGTCTCTTTGTAGCTGTGTTGGTCCCAGGATACGGTAGAGACAAGGTGGGTGAGGCAATATTTTACTGGACCAGCTCCCGTTGGTGAGAGGGACAAGTTTTCAGGACCTGAAGAAGGGCTCTGTGTAAGCTCAAAAGTGTCTCTCAACAACAGAAGTGAGTTCAATAAAAAGATTTGCCTCACCCACCTTGTCTCTTTTTGGTTCTTGCTATTCTGATACTAACTTCAGTATCTGATCTTCAGTCTTCTGTAATTATGTTTCCTAAGTAGTAGTAATTTTTTCACTTGCTGGACGGCTGCATCATTTGCTGGAATCTGGCATGTTTTCCCAGGGATTATACAACCTTGTTTCATTCCTCTCTTGATCACTAAATGAATAAAATCTGCTTCTTAGGCAACTACATACTATTAAAATCGGGCTCTAGATTTCTACTGGCATACAAAGTGAACATTTTGAAATCACTTCCAAGAATGTGCCCTTGACATATATCTGAGAAGGTGTAGATGTAGCTGTCACAGTTAAGGGCAACTGTACATGTGTCTTTCTCCCTTCTGACCAGGGTATTTCCAGGCTGCACAGTTCCCTGATTATACTGTGAATTCTCCAGCAAGTCAAAGTGCCTCAGCACACTGGCCTTTCCTTCCTTCCTCAGAGGTTATAGACAGCAAAATCACCCATAGTTAAGCTGCCACACCGCTCTTTCTAAGCAAGCACATTTATTCTTATGGTGAAAGCATTACAGAGAAAATATATTAAAAACAATGAAATCTTACACACAATGAAATCTTATCAGAGATCACCACAATTCCAACAAGGACTCTGCCAGGTGAACAGCCCTTCAAACCCATCATGGGGGGGTTTTATGTGGTTACAATATCACAACAGCTTTTGCTCAGAAGAAGAACATTTATGAAAAATGTAGTCCCCCTTTTACAGAACCTGAGTCTTTGATCTGGAAATAGGCAATTCATAGACAATGGATTTCTCCTCAGGGCATAGCTTCAGAAGATTGGGTATGGAGATGAATATTTGTATTCCCCTTCTCTCAAGTATTTTCGAGGAAACACCCTCAAATTTGTTTATCCCAAAGATTCTTTCCTGTCTGGCCAATTGTTTAGCGGAGTCAATAGCACTACCTAGGGTTTACATTAGTCATGTCTCCTCCACACAATAATAAATAAATATTTTCCTTTTTAATACAATGAATGCCTAAGATACTCAAAAGTAATTCAGTAAGGTTTAACTTATTTCAATAAGGCTTGTCCAAGATATTACATGAAATTGCCATATCTGTCACAGTGGCTTCATCGTAAACCTGTGAATGCTAGATAGTAAAAAACGACATTTCAGAGTGTTATGAGACACTTCCTTTTGAGAAGCTGAGTGCCCTAACTTTTGGTAGCTCTAATAGAATTTGAAGACATGTTGGAAGATCAGGCCCTTAGCAACAAACTCAGTCTCAAGGTAAAACAGAACATTAACCATCCCATCACTACAGTGGCCTCCATAATTTCCTTTTAATAGTAAAGCCAATGAAAGGTGAGGGCATTCAGAACCTTTCAAGACCGAGCCTTGATTAATATTACTCTGATTATTTAATGTTTATATGAAGGCCTTGTTGTGCAAGGTGCTCCATAAACTCAGAGGAAGACACAGTATTGCTCCAAAGGGCTTACAAAACTGGATGAATGGATGAATCCAAACCCAGACTATGTAAGAAAGTTTGTTATTTCTGTTTGGAATATTAGAGTGCAGTTTTTCATGAGTTTAGTTCGGCAGCTTGGAGGGAAATATGAGCAGGCTGTGTGTGAGAGAAAAGGTAGGCTGTTCCCTTAAGGACTAGCGTGATACAGGGAAGGGAAAAAAGATACACACACACACACACACACACACACACTCATCAGACACAATGAAATCCTGGCCCCATTGAAGTCAACGGGAGTTTTGCTTTTGACTTTACGGGGGTCAGGATTTCATTCAAAGATTTAGCAATAGCTTATAGAGTCTGATTTCTACAGTGACAGATAACAAAACTTGTGATATTGTAAATATGAATCAGTTCAGTTGCAATTATTTTTTCTTGTCATCTCTTTGGCTTTGGAAAAACTTATTTCTTGCTTAGTATCTCTCCAGTTTCTGGTCCAAAGGGGATATGAAGCCTGGGCTGCCATTTTAATGAACTATCCTGAATGAAATAAACCCAGCTGTCTTCAACGATCTCAGCATACCAATTATACCAATGTTGGGTAAATCTGCTGTTGTTGCCATGTACTTGTATTATGTATACATAAACAATACAAGAGGATATTTCAAAGACGCAGTATTGGGCTGGTCTGTTGTTCTGTTTATACAACAAGCACACCAGAAGATAATAAGAGCTGTGACACATCAATAAAATAAAAATAGTTGGGCTGTTCTATCAGAGATGCTTTATTTGTGTGATATATATACCTTTAGATTTGTAATAAATCTGTTATCAACAAGGCCTTCATAATTGTCATTGTGTTGAACACAATGGCTAATTGGAACTTCAGCAGATAAGATGAAACAACTCATCTATGACACTGATGAGCTGTTCTGTTCTCTCCAGTAAAGGGCAGGGGGACATCATACAAGCTAATAATTTTATTATGGTTGGAGCTGGTTGAAAAGACAACCCTGGGAGAGCATTTGAAAGCTTTGAAAAACATCCAATTTTTGCATCAATATTTGAATAAAAAAATTAAAAATTGAAATTTCAAAATGTGAATAACATTGCCTTATACATGTGGTTACAAGACACCATACAAAGGTTACAAATGTACTTCAAAACTTTTTTCAACATTTGAAGTGCATGTCCCTGCAAGAAGAATCTGGTCCCTTAATGCGACAGGACTAACTCAAATACTTTTAAACATGTTACATATGGTACATGCACATCTAGCTACGAGAGTATCATTAGATTTCAGAGTAAACCTAATATACATGGATTGGTAAATCTGGTTTACCTCTTTTACCATATGTATATATTTGTCTAACTTACAAAACTATACTCTAATCCCAAATGGACTCACCATAGCCTAACAAGTTTTTTGAACTGAGTATGGTTAAACTAACTAGCCCATGACCAATCTTTACTCTAAAAGCTTTATGTGTGTGTGTGTGTGTATATATATATATATACATACACACACACACACATTAAAGGCCGGAAATAATATGGTACACTGGGGAGATATGATTGTATATTTTTCTTTACAATAAACTAATATTAAAGAGCATTATAAATTGATGGTCATTCTTTAAATATTGATTAGGTGATAGAGAGCCAACACTATAAATTGGGGGGGTGGGGAGAGAGGGAAGAGATACAGAACCTGCCACCAATTGTTATTTTTCAATGCCATCGTCAGGCAGTATCCAGACCTGTTATTTTTATCCTTACAAAAAGGTCAGAGTTCACTATTGGGTAGCTGCTATTTTTAACTACAAATAGAAAAGAATAGCTTTATAAAATAAATACTCTTACATAGCTCAAGAGTCTGATGGTGTCCAGGAGTTTCTTTAAATTTCCTGGGAGTTCAGAATAGCTACTTGTTCTCTTTGATGCTACAATTCAGAGAGCTCTTTAGCCCTGTTTATTTTGCATATTTTCTGATGCTTTATTATTTTTGGAATAATAAAAGACTGAGTTTTTGTAGCAAGGTGTGACGGGGCAGCCCCGCCCCGCACTAGCCCCAGCGGTGTCAGATCAGTAGCTCGGACAGAGGAAGTCCCGCCCCGTTCGTACTGGGCATGCTCCAGATGCTCACTGAGTATAAAAGGAGGGAACTCAGCTCAGTCGGGGCTGGCGGCCGCAGGGGAAGGACCTAACTGAGAAGCTCCTGCAGAGGAACAGCCGACGTTCTTGAAGCTGCCAGGAAAAGAGGCTTCTACAGGCCGGCATGAACCCCTACTGCAGGAGGAACCAGGGGAGGCCACAGATCCGGAGAACCGCGGAGAACCCTGGGATCCGTGGGAGGCCCCAACTCCCAAGCCGGTAGGAAGCAACCCGGGGGAGGTGATGGACTGGTACCTTGACCCCGGTAAGCCTCAGCATGTTTTGGTAAGACTTCCCCGCTGAGCCAGTAGTAAGGTCCTACAGCCCTGCAACCAGGGGCGATTATATGGACTCTGGCCACTAGGCCGTGCTGCCCTGCAACCAGGGGTGGTTATATGGACTCTGGCCACTAGGCCGTGCTGCCCTGCAACCAGGGGCGGTTATATGGACTCTGGCCAGTAGGCCGTGCTGCCCTGTAACGAGGGGCGTAAACCCTTACACAAATCAAGTACAGATTGCAGTTATTTTATTTTTATTTCTTGAACTCCAACAATGGGTGAAATCCTGTTCCCACTGAAGTTAATGGCAAGACTCCTATTAACTTCAGGAGGGAGCCAGGATTTCATCCAATGTGCTCGACCCTATACAGAGGATAAGGTCCCTGGCTCAAGAAGTTCATAATCTAGGGGGCTTTAGGTCACTCGATTTAAGGGCCCTAAGCACCTTGCAGAATGATATTCTATCATGTATTTAAATATTCATAGATTTTAAGGCAAAACGGGCCTATTAAAATCATCCTTTATAAACTTTTGCATAACATATGCCATACAAGTTCACTCAGTAATTACTGCATCAAACCCATAACTTCTGATGGAACCAAAGAACCTCCTCTAGAAAAACGTCCAGTAGTGATTTAAAGAATTAAAGTGATGGAGATAGATGATAGTTTGTTTTATGCATGCGATGATTTAAAATGCACCCATTTGAGTATGTGTCTCAGACTGCCTCTCTTTCTTCTGAAACAATATAGTTTCTTCTGCCTTATTTGAAAGATATATTCCACTCCACCAGGAAGACATAGAGTTAGCAGACATCTGAACTCACTAGGTCTTATTCAGACTCATGTACACATAGTATTCTGGCACTTACATATCCCAAAGAGAGGCATATATTGTTTTCTCATCAGAGAGCGCACCTACAAAGTGCTGAGACCCTCCCCCCAAGTTGCTGGGTGCACTCGGTTCCTCAAAGAAGGCACTCAGCACATCATAGGATTAATCCCTCAATGAGCATGGTCATCCTTGTACCCTCTAAAATCCTGCTTTGTTTCTGGAAGCTATATAGCTGGCTAGAGGCTTGAGCGCTCAGAATCTCCCCCCATCCAGGCACATAGTCCTGGCTACAGCTGGGCAGATCATAGAAGTAAGTAGGACAAATTATGAATTGTACCCAAATTTAATGTGTGCATGTGCTTTGTTTGATAGTTTTTTGTGTTTTGTCAAGAAGTCTGTATGCCACATCTCTGGTGTAGTTGTTTGGCTGTTTGATAATAAGCAGAAATTATGTGACAGAAGATAGAAAAATATTTGAGCGAATATGGCAAGACAGTGTTATCCCCAGTGGCTTCTTCTAATAAATTTGAATGCATTTGACTCATTTCAGTCAATTGCCTCTAATGAATTTGGACTGGTTGAACAGTGAATGAATAGGGTATACATATGCATGTGTGCGCACACACACACTTACAGGATCTCAGCCAATTGCCTTGATTAAATTTGAAACCTATCCGAGCAAACTCACAGGATTATAGGATCACCCATGAAACAAATAGAGGTGTCCAGGCCATTTTGCCACTGACAGTGTTTGCAATAAATACTTGACAAAGTCCAGATTCTCAGCTGCTACTGAGGATTGTAAAGTAGAGATTATCAAGCCAGAAGGGTCCATTGTGATAATCTAGTCTGACCTCCTGTATAACAGAGGCCATAGGACTTCTCTGAATTAATTTGGTTGAACTAGAGCATATTTTTTTTTTTAGAAAAACAGCCAATCTTGATTTTAAACTTGCCAGTGATGAGAAAGAAGTGCAGGGAGCTTCCTGCCCCTCCCCCACCCCACTCCCAGTCACGGGCCATCACCCAGAGTAAATTAGAGCTTCCTTTAATTTGTGTAGACTACCAGCAGCCCAAAGAGGCTAACTGGGATCAGCATAAGGAAGTCATGCTATGGCACGTTGACCTATTAATGTGATACAAACCATCCCCATGGCTGTTGATAATCTGGTCCTGAGACTTCATTATATTTTATTTTAGATTGGAACAGTCCTTTTGATTAACAGCCCAATTAGATTAAAATAGGGTCATTTGATTTGCAATTTAGTACCGGACTCATCTAGGACGATAGTCTTGTCTAGTATCATCAAGCCTCTGGCAGTGACCCAATAGCAATACTTCAAAGGAAGGTGAACCAGCTCCATCACACTACACCTAGCCAATTATACATTATTGTACATTGGGCCTTCAGATGATGAATTTACGCCTTGAAGCTTGGGATTCAGTATTAGCTTATTTTGTAAGAGTCCTTACAAACTCTGGGGTCATGAAATTATTTAGCCACAGGGTTTGACTTTATGACTGGTTGTTGTATTGAATTCCATAAGCTGATAATGTCCCATACAATGTATGCATGGCATGTACTGCCTGATTCTCATTTACTCTCCTACCCCTTTACTCCTGGGAGTTTAAAGGGGCCTGTGAAAGAGTGGACTAACCACTGGAGTACCTCCTTGTGGCTGGGTATGACATAGTGACTCTCTCCCCAACTGGCACCCCCTGATAGTTACCCTAGCCCTCTGGTCTGCCAGTTCCCATGAGTTGCCCCTCCAACTTGGTCACAATTTAAGTCCACCCCTTCTGGAGTACTAACGTCCAAAAAAGAGGATACTATGAACTCAAACCCAGAGTCATTTGAGAAGTCTTCGACGGGACCCTGCCTGTTTATTCAGGGCTTCTCTTCTTGTAGCCAGTCCTTTTAGATCGCCTTCCGAGTTCTGGTCATACCATCCACCAAAAGGCTCATCCATCAAGCTGTCTCAGACTTTTGGCTGAAACCAGGCTTCTCTCACCAAAAGAAAATCAGAGCTCTGATCTCCTCCCCGGTCAGCCCCCAACCTGAGCTGAATCTCCTCTTTTAACTCCCCTCTGTACTCCTGACATCTGCTACAGGTGTAGCAGGCCCAGGCCAGTTGGGTCCACAAGCCCTCATTAACCCCTTCTTACTAGCGTGGGTCCACACACAGGTCTTAAAATGTGTCTAAATTACATTTATGCTCATTTTATGGCCTATTTAGACTTCCAGAGTGTTGCAAAAAAGCTTTAATGTACATGAAAATCAGGGGTGAAAGCCTGGCCCTATTGAAATGACGGACACATTTTTCATTGACTACTACTACATTGATTTCACCTCAGGCCCTCCTCCGTCTTTGTGTGGGTGGCAGCTTCTCCTTCTACTGAATTAGTGTTGAGCTGAAAACGATATAGTGAAAATGAAAGTCACGTCATCTCTTGTTCCTTTTCTTAACCTGTATGTATTGAAAACAGAAAACAAAGTTGCAGGATGAGGCCACAGGTGCCTTCTGGGTGCTCAGATATTATAGCAGACTTCAGAAGTGTCACAGTTCCATTGCATTCTTTAATAAAGCCTGACATATAACTTTACCATAATCTGACTTTGCTCAAGAGAAGTAATATTGTGGGTTACATCAATAAGACCTGAATGGTTCTTGTCACTGTAAAGATTCTTTCTCTGACATGTATATCACTATAAACACTCATTGGGAATTCACACTGACTGATACTGAGATTTATTTCTTGGGGTATTAGATGGCACATTTGTTTATGTTCTCTAGGATGCAAAATACATTTTATGGACCTATTAGTGCATACTGGAATGATGTTAGAAATAATAAGATACATCTCTATATGAGAGAGGGAGATCTTCAGATTGGCTTAATGGTGGATGACCTGGCGGTCCCAGGGTCTAAAGGGGATGTTATGGTTGCACATATTGGCCACAAACTCCCTTCCCCCAGCTGGTCATAAAAAATCAATACTTCCTAAAAAGTTGATGGAATTATGAGATGTGATGGTTCACATGGAAATGGAGCCACTGATCTAGAGCATCACATGTACAGGTTCTCTTGAAGAGTCCTCTACGGTACCTAGGCTACATTTCAATGTTGCCCTCTCCTGCAGAATCTCCAAGACTATGCTTCCTGACCCACCTCAGGGAGAAGTTCCCATTCCAAAGTACAGCAATTACTTTTGGTTCAGGAAGGTGAAATTTCACAGTCCCACATTCTCAAGTCCTGTATATCTGGATCTAGATGAAAGTCTTTACCATGTTAGCTGCACTATGAAGACCGTTGTTTGGTAAGCAAAGGAAAAGTTCATGTATTCTTGTAAATAGACAACTATTTCTCCACTGACAAATTCCTTTCAGCATTTATCTGTTGCTAAACCTCGATATATATGCATGCATTTGTATTGCTAGATCCTGTTTATTTGTGCTCATCACTGAACTAAAACACATATCAAAATAATGTAGTATTTTTCTCTAGTGGCACAGCAGGCTGTATGCAAACAAGATTTCCTAAACTCATTAGTAGAAACCTTCCTCCCCAGTGCACCAACAAAACCATCTGCTTCTCTTATATCCTGATCCTTCAGGCTCTAAGCAGGCAAAACTCAACTTGACTTCAAGTGAGCTTTGTTCATAAGACCGTGATAAACTCACATAATTCCTGCACTTCCCAGCTATGCTGTGGTCAATTTAGGGCCAGGGTGGCAAAGCAGAGTACATCACAGGATGGGGCCCTCAGAGAATGTGGTTAGGCAATTGTACCCTTTTCCCCACAGGATCCTGCTCTATGCTTGAAGGGTAGGGCGCTCATAACCTCCTTCACCCAGTTCCACCTTCTAAGGCCTGAGTTGCACAGGCCATATGAATTATTACCTTCCTGGAAAGACAAATGTTAGTTTCAGGCCAAATAGATGAAAATTCTGAAGCATCCCAGAGTTGACCAAGAAACAAACAGGATAGGAGATAAATTCCATGAGAATGTCTCAGAAATGTTGGTTGTGCATTTTAAGGCTCTGGGAGGGAGTTTGAGTGGGGGAGGAGGTCTGGGGTACAGGCTCCAGGCTGGGGCAGGGGGTGGGGGTGCAGGAGGAGGTGAGGGGTGCAGGCTCTGGAAGGGAGTTTGGGAGTGGGAGGGGGTGCAGAGGGAGGGGGTAAAGGCTTTGGGAGGGAGTTTGGGGACCGGAGGGGGTGTGTGGGAAAGGGACGGGGGTGCAGGCTCTGAGAGGGGGGCATGGAGCTTACCTGCTACTACCCCCAGGAACTGCCCCCGCAGCTTCCCATTGGCTGCAGGGGCGCTTGGGGCAGGACACAGACCCACCCCTCCCGGGGTCCGTGGGAAGGGGCCAGCAGCCACGTGGAGCAAGCAGGCAGGTAGCAGCTGTGCTGTGCTGCCAGTGATGAGTGGGGTCCCCGGGCTCCCCAGCCTCAAACAGTGCTGGAGCCGGGCCCGTGGTGCCTGGGCATTAGGAATATTCCTGGTGCCCAGGCACCTTGGGCCCATAGAACTCGCTGCTCATGAACATCAGTGCATGCAGGTCTTTAACTCTTTTCTTTTCAATCTGTGGTATGACAGGACACTGCTATGAAGTTCTCCGGTATGATTCTTTTCTCTCTGTGTATGACAATTGGCAGAAAGCAGTTGGTGACAGATAGTAAAGAAATATTGGACTGTATGACAAAACAGTGCTATCTCAGGTGGCTGCCTCTAATAACTGTAAGAGCCTGTGATTATTATTTCAGGCAATTACCTCTAATAAATTTGAATGTGAATGAACAGTGCACATACGCACATATTACAGGATCTCATCCAATTGCCATTATTAAATTTGAATATCAATAGCGAACACCCACAGGATTACAGGATTTCAGAATTTGTAATAAATAGAAAAATGAATTAAATGGGGATTACAGGATCTAGTGCATTTAAAATTTACAATTAAATTGTGATTATGTCCCCCCCCCCACCCCCAGGGCAAAAAAACAAAAAAAAAAATCTTGAGCAAGACTCCCTTTCTCTGTGGGGTGAATTGGGGGATGCCATTGAAGAAGCATAACTGGAATGGAATTCAGCCAAGAATCTAGTCCCCAAACTGTTCAATATGTGAGCACACAGAAATGTCTGTGTTGTTTTATGATGTTCCTTTTAGAAAATATAATGTCATGGCCAAAGCTTTAGCTATCCTCAGCTCTAGCCTCTGATTTTGTGACCACAAAAATGTACACACGTGTTGTTGGGGAAATTTCTCTGTGGTTCTCTCTTATTTGTTCAACTTCTCATTTTACTGATTTAGCTTTTTGGTTTCTTTACAATCTTCACAGCACTTGTGATGACAGTGGATTATCTATTTCACATAAAAAGAATGTTTGCTTAGTCACTTTTGGAGGACGGGAAATTACAGTGTGTCAAATTGTGCTTAGATACACTGAGGTTCAAGGGTGGAATAAGAACAGATTTTGGCCCAGTTCAATCCTGAAGCCTTATATTTTCGACAAGTGTATAAGAAGGAAATGCCTTTTATTTTTAAAGGTACTCACTATTATCAAATGAAATTCACTCTATAGCAATTCACCGAAGGAGAGGTGGAATTGTAAAGCCCACAGTTCAAATTAGACCAATCTTACAGCAGCAGAAATTTGCACTAAGTGGCAATGAACCCCAGAGGCTGTTTGGGAAACTGATGATTACATGAGTGCAATGGTACTCCAGCCACATGCCTTTCTCCTGGCTACATCTCTGAGATGAACTGAGAGATGGGCACTATGCCGTTGACGAATTCCCTATCCTAGTGAGATCTTCAGCTGCACATTTAAGACAGTTTTAAGTACTGCAGCACAAAGCAGATGCAACAGGGTCAAGAAAGTAATCCTCTTTTTGCATGATAGCAATATCTCCAGCTGAAATATATTGAGTGGAAACAATGTAGTGAAAATGAAAGTCACTTCATCTCTTGTTCCTTTCTCTTAACCATATTCCATGTGTACTGAAAACAGATTAAGATCTTTTCTACACGGTGGGGCAATGCACGTTATGGGAATGTGATTACTAAAGTGCACTAGCATGTTGCAAGTTAATTTGTCCACATAGACTGTGCTGCTGCCCACTATAAGCTCCCTAGTGAGCTTTCACATAGTTCTCTTTGAAACAGTACTATGTTAAAGAGCACTAAAGAACCTTTAGTGCACACCAGCAAGGTCTACACAGATCAATCACTGTGCAACATATTAGTGCACTTTAGAAATCACATCCCCCTAGGATGCATTTCCCCCTGGTGTAGACAAACCTTCTGAATTTCAGAATATTATAGCAGACTTTGAAATTTGACAATTCCCATTGCTCTTTTTAATAAAGCCTGGCATGTAACTTCAAGAGCAATCTGTCTTTGCTTTAGAGTGGTAATATCGTGGGTTACATCAATAAGGCCCGAATGGTTCTTGTCACTGTAAAGATTATCTTCCTGATAGATGTTCAGTGGGAATTCACACTGACTGATATTGAGATTTACTTCCTGTGAGAATAGACAGCAGATCTGATTATGATCCTTATCTATTTATGAAGATATGAATGTAAATTTGTATTATAGGGTTTTAAAAAAAAATTACGCTGCTTGGTTCCCTAAATGGGTGTTCCTGTAGACCGGTATGTCTGGTTTCACTGGAAAAAGGTGGAGCTGTTTGCAGCAAAACATTTGCTCTGCAATGATGGCCACAATACATTTCAATGGTGACCACCCCTCAGAGAATCGACAGGTTAGACAGCTTGAATGCAAAACTGCCCAGCCTCTCCCTAGCATGAATTCCCTACTCCAGGGGACAGCAGCCCCTGTTGAATCAGGAAGCTGCAGCCAGCACATCCTCACTCTGTCAGGGATGAACCAAGCTCAGGATATCTAAATCTATATTAAACGCTTTCCCTTTGCTTATTAAACAACATTCACCATGGCACAGCTAACAAGGTGCAGTTAATATATTCTTGTAAATACATAAGAATATATACGCTGAAATATTTATCCACCAGCATATTCCTTTCAGCACTTGTCTGTTGCTAAAACTCAATATATATTCATGTTTCCAGATCCTGTTTTTATTTGTGCTCTTCACTGTTCTCCGAATACATATTATTATAACAATATTATTATAATTATAACAATACATTATTTATCTCTATTGCCATAGCAGGGTGTAGGCAAATGGGTTTCCTAAGCTCAATACTAGCACATTGTACCAACAAAAGGTTCTGCCTCTCGAATATTCTGATCCCGCAGTTTCTAAGCAGGCAACACTCATATTGCCATCAGTGGGCACTTTGTGTTGGAACAGGCAGATGAGGCCGTAAGGGTATTCATATAGTCATATGGGAAAGTATTTCTATGGGAAAAGGCTTTAAAGGAAATATTGCTCCCTTTTACACATTCATAGCTTAGGGTGAACTTGGCTTTTCTTGCTGATTCAATGGTATTGTGGCATCATGACATGAGATACTGTCTATTGGATATGTAAGACTAGATTGTACCTTTAACATACACCCCTGTGTCTGGGGAGCGGTGGGGCATGAAGGGGGTGATGCTTCAGGGGTAATTCCAGGAGGAATTGTTTCTGACTTGGAATTTGGGCAACCTGTAATGAGAATTCTGCCATGATTTTCAGTGGATGCAGCAAGTGCTCACCCTACTCTTTATGGTCATGCTGGAAGTGGTGCTAACGTCATAATTCCTGCACTTTCCAGACACTTTGTGGTTGGTCCATAGCCAAGGCTGCAAAGCATGGGAAGGCACTGTCCATGTTCTTGTCCCTGCCTTTAAACACTCATACCGGACCAGTGACCATCTGACATTTAACCGTGTCTATTAAACAATCAATAAAAAAATGAATAGGACTGTTTAATTAGTCCTGGAATTACTTGCATCAGTAAAAAAGAATGGAAAGTTAGCATCTGATTGATTGAGGAAAATTTAGTGGATTTGGCTGGACATTCGTTACTTTGACTCTAGCTATTAAATTATCATTGAAATATTGAAAACCCAAATGGTGCATTCTTACATTATGTATATTTGATCATATTTTTATAGTGAAACATATACAAATAATGTGTATTGACTATGCCTAAACTATGCAGGTGTATACATGTGCATAAAACTACTAGATTGGCTTGATCCTGCAAGAGGCTGGGTGCCTCCAGCAGGGGGTTTAGTGTCCTCTATTTCAACAGGATTCATTGGGACTCCAGCCCCTCTCTGGGTGCTCCAGGATGGGCCCTACTGTTAATATGGAGCAGAAGTATCACTTTGCTGTTGCTATAAGGGATAAAAATCTATATAGAAAAATTATGAGAACATTTAGCATGGAAAGAAGACAGACAAGAGGAGAGAATGATACCAAGATAAAGAAGACGCGGTCTAAATTGAAATAACACATACATACTGCTCTTGTTTCTATTACTTCTCCAGCACTATGCTGCATTGCATATGGTCTATCCAATAAGAATGCTACACACAGTAACAGTGAAGTTTCTAGAAGGTAAGTATAGATATATATGTCACTAGAAAAAATAACACACATTGATGGATGTTTTAAGATTATTCTTTCCCACTTTTGTGAGAGATTGAATCTATTGTAACCTTCCTAAACCTTTGGTACCTTTTGTAATTTAAACTGACAGGTTAAATGCTAATGCAATTGATAGGGGTGAACAACTGGTCAAGGAACAACCTGATCTGACTGTATAATGCATCTGAGAATTGCAAAAATATGCAGGTCAGATGTAATTTTGACAGAAAAAGGCTCACTGCATGGGTTTATGTTTCCCTGGATAGTCTTAAAAGGATTTGGACTATAGTAAGTACCACATTGCTTGAAAAAAATATCAAGTTAAACTTAATGGAAACAAAATCCAGGTTCTCAGTATCCTCAGATTTCATCAACAGTTTTTATTGGAGCTAGGATAATAAGATTATAGAATTAAAAGAAAAGTTATAACCATTTTCTTCAGTCCAGCAGTCTGAATCTGCAAAAAGAGAAAGCAGCACTCATTTCTCACCATAAATAACTTGTGAAAACTACCCAAAAAGGAAGTGTGTAGTTACTGTTGGCCTGTCTAGCCATATTGGGTCTGATTTAATGCCCATTGAAAAAGAACTCCCATTGACTTCAATGGGCATTGATTCAGAGTCATTATTGGGAATTGCCTTTTTTCCAGAGAAAATACCTTCATATGAAGTTCATAAGACTCTCAGATTCCGAAGTGATGAGTAGGGTGTATATACCTAAGTAGCTGAACAGAATTTGCTGTATGAAAGCAAAATGTCTTGAAGATGCAAGAAACTTGTGTTGTCCAGTCACATAGCTGGTAAATCTCTGTATTGTACACTTCACCTGCTGCCATGGCCAATATTAATGCAAGCAGAGTTGGTCAGGACATAGATAACTAATTACCAGAATTTGGGGATATGGAAATTGCAGTTAGGTGGCTAACTTCCTCCGTGAATCTGAGTTTAGTACCTAATCTAGGTGTCTCACACTGAAATCCCTAAGTACCTTTTAAAAAGAAGATTCCTCAGATTCCTAAAGTTTTGCCACAAGTACATGCGGATATGGAAGATGGCTCTCTACATTCCTGCATCTTGTGTAGTGATTTACACCTGTGTAGAGTGACTATATAATGTTGACATTCTGATTTGCAATCATGTCACATTTTGCTCAGGTGTAAATGATTATACAAGGTGCAAGGCAATGAAGAATCAGATTCCATATTCTTTTTCCACTCCTTAACATTGAATCATAGAATATCAGGGTTGGAAGGGACCTCAAGAGGACATCTAGTCCAACCCCCTGCTCAAAGCAGGACCAATTCCCAACTAAATCATCCCAGCAAGGGCTTTGTCAAGCCGGGCCTTAAAAACCTCCAAGGAAGGAGACTCCACCACCTCCCTAGGTAATGCATTCCAGTGCTTCACCACCCTCCTAGTGAAATAGTGTTTCCTAATATCCAACCTGGACCTCCCCCACTGCAACTTGAGACCATTGCTCCTTGTTCTGTCATCTGCCACCACTGAGAACAGCCGAGCTCCATTCTCTTTGGAACCCCCCTTCAGGTAGTTGAAGGCTGCTATCAAATCCCCCCTCATTCTTCTTTTCTGGAGACTAAGCAATCCCAGTTCCCTCGGCCTCTCCTCATAAGTCATGTGCTCCAGACCCCTAATCATTTTTGTTGCCCTCCGCTGGACTCTTTCCAATTTTTCCACATCCTTCTTGTAGTGTGGGGCCCAAAACTGGACACAGTATTCCAGATGAGGCCTCACCAATGTTGAATAAAGGGGAACGATCACATTCCTCGATCTGCTGGCAATGCCCCTACTTATACAGCCCAAAATGCCATTAGCCTTCTTGGCAACAAGAGCACACTGTTGAGAAGCTGGATCTGAGTCATCCACTGTGACCCCTAGGTCCTTTTCTGCAGAACTGCTACCTAGCCATTCGGTCCCTAGTCTGTAGCAGTGCATGGGAGTCTTCCGTCCTAAGTGCAGGACTCTGCACTTGTCCTTGTTGAACCTCATCAGGTTTTTTTTGGCCCAATCCTCTAATTTGTCTAGGTCCCTCTGTATCCGATCCCTACCCTCTAGTGTATCTACCACGCCTCCTAGTTTAGTGTCATCTGCAAACTTGCTGAGAGTGCAGTCCACACCATCCTCCAGATCATTAATAAAGATATTAAACAAAACCGGCCCCAGGACCGACCCTTGGGGCACTCCGCTTGAAACCGGCTGCCAACTAGACATGGAGCCATTGATCACTACCCATTGAGCCCGACGATCTAGCCAGCTTTCTATCCACCTTACAGTCCATTCATCCAGCCCATACTTCTTTAACTTGGCGGCAAGTTACAATACATATTGTATTTTTAAATAGCAAGTCTATATCCAAAGCAAGAATCTCAGCAAGGGCTCTCAGAGAATAATGGGGGAGGAGGTGGATAGTGGACATAAATACTCCTACTAAGACTTGGAGGGTAAGCATAGTCTTTAACTGGAATAGTCTCAGTGAAGTGAAAGAGAATCCTAAGGGTTCAAGTCACAGCTGGGGTGTCTTCATCAGTGGAGTGGACAAGTATCCATTGAGGAAGCTGTGACAATTTATTCCAGCTGAGATTTGGCTTGTAACAGGATTGTTGTTTTTAAGTCCTGACATAAAATGGGGGGGGAAAAATCAACCAGACTGTGTGATATGTAAATACTCACACTTGTACAAGAGGCCGAGAGGAACACAGTCTCACAAGAAACAATATATACCAGATGGACCAATAAAAAGGGAGCCAATAAACATACAAACAAATAGCCCATAATATCAAGCGGTGTCCTCTGGCTAATTATCACTGTCAACAGATCAACTATCCCCAGAGCAAATTCTGTAAATAAAAATCAATACAAGTGCCAATTAAAAGGTGAAAACGTGGAAAAAAGTTACTAATCTCAAGAAAGCAAATCTTGTCACCAAAACAAAGTGGAGAAAGCATGTTAAATAGCTGTATTAGAAATATGGCAAGTGTGACCTTAATATTTCCATTTCAGAGGACATTACAAGACTGAACTGGTCCTCTTGTCAATGCAAGATTCTTCCTTATATTCTCCATCCATATAAATGTTTCTAAAAATAAAATAGAAATGTAAATTACCTCCGTGCTCTTTTAAAATCTCAAATGCACAAATAAAATAAAGTGACCAGTGCCATCTATATGACAGGAAACTGCCCTCACTGCTTTAACCTGCAGAGTAGGTTAGCATAACCTGAAGTCAATTATTGTACAGGACATACAACATGTCAGGTTTAATACTTAACTGCAGTATCTCCCTTGAATGTTTGATTTCAAATCATCTGTGTGAAGTTCCAGCAAAGCGAGGCAGCGGACAGATTCAGGGGGTAAAGTATGTAGCTGGCAATTCTACTGTACAAGACTGAACTTTAGGATGAATAATGCACCTCATGTACACGGCGCCCTTTTAATCAAACATTTCCTATTCCCCTAAAGTAAAGCAGAGCACAAACTCAAGAACAAACATTGAATTTCCATTCTGCATTATCAGAATTGTGACACCACCTCATTTTTTCTCTCTCTAGCCTAGGATCAGTGGTGCTTTCTTCTTTAGAAGGTAACACCTCTTACTTTGATTTATTTATTTGTACTGGGGGAGTATCTGAGATACGGCAGCCTGACCCCTTGATGCCCACATCCTCACAGCTGGACCATTTTCTTCTAAAATAAACCTAAAACTTTTTTGATTGTTTTTGTTTAGTTTTTTTCTCCAAGTGTATGCATGATAGTTTTTCTTATTATGGGTTAGATTGTAACCTTACAGTCTGCCTTGAGTGGGGGGAGAGCATAGCTGACCCTGAGGCTACGTCTACATTTGGAGCCGAGGGTGTGATTCCCAGCTCCAATAGACATATTTGCACTAGCTCTCATCAAGCTAGTGTGTTAAAAATATAGTGTAGCCAGAGCGAGTGCAATCATGGGTTAGCTGCCCCAAATATGGACCATCCAGGCAGGTTTGTACTTAAGGCAGCTAGCCTGTACCGTCGCTCACGGCTGATAAATACAAGGCATAAATCTCCTCTAATCTCTTGGTCAAAGTTGATGTTACATTGTGCTGAAGTATGAACTTCTTTCCAATAATGAGGAAAATCATTTATTAGAGGGGCAGTGCTTGTGATGTCCTGGTTTTTAGATGCATGGGTTTTGTTAATATTGGGATAGAAAAATCCAATGTTGTAAGCTTAACAGGTCTTTGAAATATTTTTATGGGTTTGGGTCATGATAAGAAAAGGAACAGGAGAAATATCATGGAGTCCCAAACCAGTTGGACTTGGACATGATAGTATAAATCTCTGACCAGTGGTATATAACTAGCATGTGCCATCATTTGTTTTGTCATTGCTAATTAAAAAGTTCCCTTTCTTGAGTTAGCACAAACTGGTTCCTATGACTGAGCAAAACTTTGGCAATATTCAAGAAGTTCTCCATTCTGAGAAGGCTTTTTTAGACAGACCAGGCATGTGATAATGTGAGGAACTTGTGGAGATGCACAGGAGATGAGAACAGCTCAAAAACACTTCATAGAAAATGATTTGAGGAAAGCTAACGATCTATAATAATTCAGTGTAAGTACCACTAAAGGCAGGTGGGATTGAGCAGGTGATATTTTTATCTTGGCACATATCAAGGCTAGAAATGACAATTCCAAACCTATTCATTCTACAAAAGAGAAACTTTATGTTTAGTCTTTCTTCTTCTTTTTTAACTGAGACAATATTGATTAATCCACAGGGTCTACTCTCATTTTCTTTTGAAGATAGTGTTCTTGATACAGTGTAATCATCATGTGCCATAAAAATCATGGCAAGATCCTGAATTGTATTTTAACCTTCAGGAAACATATTAGTGGCTTGACAAAATCTGTTTTCTATCATCTGAAGAATATTGTCAGACCAGAATTGATTGCTGTTATTCTTTGAACTTCAAGATTACAATATTCATCAGTTTCTCAACATCTGTAATGCCAATATCATTCCAAGGAGCAGTATGGTTCCTTTACATATTATTCTACTGTAACCTTTAACTAGCTGCATTAATAAGAATCTTTGAACACTTTATATGGCCATTTGGAATAATTCATTCCATTTACTCATTATTGCACTTTGCTGGGACCAGTTTAGAACAAATACCTAAGTCCATTCTGCATGCTGAAGAAGTACCTATTTCTGCTTTACCATTCTGTGATTTTTGGAATGACCTCCAGGTGTCACATAATAAGATGAACTGATACTTCTAGCAAATGTATAGTTCACACTTAAAATCTAAAAAGATCCTTTTAGTTATATCACCATAATAAAATTTTATTTTTCACTTGGTTTTTTTTGTTTGTATTTGGCTAGCATTCTCGTGTTCTGTGTGAAAGCTGTCATATAAATAGTCCATTGGTTCATTATAAAAGTGTGTTTGTGATATATATTTTCAGTGAGCTCTGTGTTTCATGGAATGTTTATTCCTGTTATATCAAGTAAGTGCTAATGCATAATACTAGCACTACACATACACTGTCTCGATAAATAATCATGTATATGCTCCAGCAGTTTTGTGCACAAAAGATCCAGTGTCTAAGTTATTACAGCCCTCGTCCCTGCATGGATCAAATCTTTTAAATACAAGGCTATATTTCTTACCTCTGTTGAAATGTATTATGATAGCAGCATTGGTGTTTATCTCAACTCTTCTGATATTGAAGTTCCCAGCCACACAGGCAATGCATACTGTGTTATGAAGCTATGTAGTAAACGGTTTGAAATATTACTAGAGATATAGGAACTTGGAAAACCTCACATGAGACCTGAGTCCAGAAAGACTCTCATTGACTTCCTTGGGCTTTGGCTCAGGTCCTGGGTGAATACAGCTTTTCAAATAGCAAGCTTAGCGCAAGCCGAACTGACGTTATTTGTGGTTATGCTTCCATACCAGTGGAAGGACCTTAAAATTGGATACTTTGAATTAATAAAAGATTCCATGGAAAGAAAGGGTTTGGTTTGCCTTTTTTTATTTTAATTATTTAAGACAGTCTGAGGAGATTTATTTGAAATGGAAAATGGCTTAACATTGCACAAAGGTGCACTATATAATTTTCATGGGCATGGGAGAAGCCATGCAAAGTGATATAAAGGAGCTGATTCTTTGGCACAGTAGGGCAGCTTTGTGTTTCTTATGTAAGGGACATGACCAGGCTGACCCTACGTCCAGAATGATTTCTTAGAGCTTTTGGCAGTCAGTAAATTATAAGGCCACTTTCAGTTGGCTATGATTTGCTCCAGGGGGAGTGATTCTAGAGTTAGGGAAAAATAAAGGTGTCTTAAAGTCATTGATGCCCCACTCCTCCATATTTGTGACAAACGCAGCTCGGCTGATGTGGAGAATCTAACCACAGAAAATGTAGGAGTACAGGAATATCCTTAAGCCAAGTTATGGTAAGTGAAGTTTACCAGTATATAGGCACAATATTATTTTGAAAATTAGTCTTGTGCTTTTGACACTAAATAAGGAGCCAAATTATCTAGGTCCCTGTCCCAGCTCTGCCAAAGACATCTTGTGTGACCTTTGCATATCACACAGGCCAGTGAAGCAATGAAATAACTCCCATTGACTTCACTGGGCATTTAGTTAGGCTCCTAATCTCTCTGTGCTTGTGTTTTCTCATTGGTAAATTATATAATTATATCTCACCGGAGTGTTCAAGCTTAATGTTTGCAAAGCTCTTTGATACCCTGGAAATTGCTACTGGAATGCTAACTCCCTTATTGCTGTCATTAGCACTGCGTAGTTGAATACTGATATTACAGTGATGATGATAGTGCTGTACTATCTATATCTACTGCTGCTGCGCCCCCCAGAAAGAGAAAAGGGCACTGGGGGAGAGTCAAAGAAGAATAACAGTAAAGTTGAAGGGAAATCTGATCGCTCACAAGGTGGTATATATTATAGTTTAGGGCAAGTGCACCTGCATTTCCTCTTAGTGGCTCAGCAAATGCATCCGTTCAGTCTTGCAGCTCCCCAGCCATTATCTTTCTTGGGTGGAGACCCACGTCTCTCTCCCTCCCGATCAGGGTATTCCCAGGCTGCACGGTACCCTGCTTTCACTGTTATTCCCAGCAGAGACAGGCTGCTTTCTCTTCAGACACGGCTAAGTGTCCTTGCCCACAGTTATAGAGACCACACAGCTCTTTTTATGCAAGCATATTTTATTCTTAAGGGAAAAGCACCACAGGAAAAAAAAATATTAAAAACAATAAAAGAACCTGCCCGCAAGCTAATAAGCTTACCAGAGATCACTCCTACCCTAACATAGGAGCAGTCCTTCAAAACCCCACCCAAGCGGTTTCCTTGTGGTTTTAAGTTCATCACAGCTTCTGCTTAGAACAAGCATCCAGTCTTTTGAAGCCTCAGTAGACCACAACCTTCCAAACCTTCCCTAACGATCAGGTCCTTCCATGGGCCAGGGTCCAGTCTGTTTGCTGGATCACAAAGAAGGCCCTGAACCGTGCTATTTATCCACAAATCCTTTGTTTGTCTGTTGTTCCTTAGAGAATCCAGTTTGAACTAGTATATGGACACCTCTCCAGGGATTGGCTTCAAAGGGCTAATAAAGGAAGAATTACATTAGCATCTGCCTTCTGCTAGAGGAGTCACAATAATACATACACAATTGCATTATTAATACAATGGACCCCAAAGGTATTAAATCTAATTTAATAAGGGTTAACTTAATTCCGTAAAGTTTATCCTATTCCATAAGGCTTGTCCAGGATATGGCAGAGTATTTTCAGTGTGTCACACCATGTACTTCTATTGTTTATGCTATGGCCTTGGACAACATGTCATCTGCTTTTATTGTAGTGCTTACTAAACCACTGATTTCAATTCACACAGTTAATCAGCAAGTTAATTTTACCTGGGTTTGCAAACTCGGGGGGGTTGCTTTTCAACTGTTACGGAGCTCTGGGACTTATAATGTTCATATAACGTCTTGAATTCAAAGCACGATAATAGAGAACAGTTGTTCCCATTATAAATATAAATGTTTGAAAGGAAAAGGTGAAAATTTCAAAGTAACCTTCAGCAGAGGCCCCCAAAAGGACAGAATTGCCAATAGTATTTCACAGAAGGCCAGTTCTGAACATTAAAAAGGACCCAGCAGGAAATCATTAACTCTGAATGATCAAATGGGTTTAATTTAATTTGGTACCTAAAATGTTCATTAACAATTAATGGATTCTGGAAAATATCAGCCTATAGCTTGCAGCATGACTTAGATAATAACTGAATTAACTTAGTGAAGTAGCTTCTGACACTCTTTTTACCCTCAGATTTTCTACTGGACTAGATGTTTTCATGTGCTATTTAGAGACAAGAATTTGAGCTATAGGGGAAAATTAAGAGTCAAAGTCCCATTTTTATTGTGATTTAGGCACTTCAGCTCAGAACCTCAAAAATATGTAGGTGCCTAACTCCCACTGAAAACCTAAGGGCCTTCTAAGTCATTGTTTTAAAATGGGATGTAGGGTCCTAAGTCACTTAGGCCCTTCTGAAACTGTAACTATACATTTTTCTCCATCTTTAAATACATAAGGTATATCCATATTTGTCTTATTTTCCTTGGGCCCAATTATGCCTTAAAGGCCCAGCTCTGAGCTGGGTTTGGTGCAGTGCTCTTTCTTCCCAGGGAAGAACTAAGAAAGAGATTGCTCTGTCTGCCTGGAGCACACTGAGAGGCATTGTGCATACTAGTTCATTGCTTAGGCTGGTGCATCGTGTCCTCTTTTCTATGCCCTGACAGCTTTGGTAACCAGTGTGGGTAGAGGAAAGGTGGATGGGGTTGTGTGTGCTAGGAGAGAGCAGCCTCTGTGCTCCCAGAAGACCATAGACTCCAAGTGTCCCTAACTCCTGTGAAAAGAACAGTACTTGTGGCACCTTAGAGACTAACAAATTTATTAGAGCATAAGCTTTCGTGGGCTACAGCCCACTTCTTCGGATGCATGTAGAATGGAACATATATTGAGGAGATATATACACACATACATTGAGCATGAACAGGTGGGAGTTGTCTTACCAACTCTGAGAGGCCATTCAGCCCCCAACTAAAACCTCTCCAGCGTATCATCAAAGAACTACAACCTATCCTGAAAGATGATCCTTTACTCTCACAGATCTTGGGAGACAGACCTGTCCTCGCTTACAGACAACCCCCCAACCTAAAGCGAATACTCACCAGCAACCACACATCACTGAACAAAAACACTGACCCAGGAACCTATCCTTGTAACAAAGCCCGATGCCAACTCTATCCACATATCTATTCAAGTGACATCATCATAGGACCTAATCACATCAGCCATACCATCAGTGGCTCAAGTATCAGAGGGGTAGCCGTGTTAGTCTGAATCTGTAAAAAGCAACAGAGGGTCCTGTGGCACCTTTAAGACTAACAGAAGTATTGGGAGCATATATAACATCTACCAATGTGATATATGCCATCATGTGCCAGCAATGCCCCTCTGCCATGTACATTGGCCAAACCGGACAGTCTCTATGCAAAAGAATTAATGGACACAAATCTGACATCAGGAATCATAATACTCAAAAACCAGTGGGAGAACACTTTAACCTGTCTGGTCATTCAATGACAGACCTGCGGGTGGCTATTTTACAACAGAAAAACTTCAAAAACAGACTCCAACGAGAGACTGCTGAGCTGGAATTATATGCAAACTAGATACAATCAATTTAGGATTGAATAAGGACTGGGAATGGCTGAGCCATTACAAACATTGAATCTATCTCCCTTTGTAAGTATTCTCACACTTCTTATCAAACTGTCTGTACTGGGCTATCTTGATTATCACTTCAAAAGTTTTTTTTCTCTTACTTAATTGGCCTCTCAGAGTTGGTAAGACAACTCCCACCTGTTCATGCTCTCTGTATGTGTGTGTGTGTGTATATATATCTCCTCAATATATGTTCCATTCTATATGCATCCGAAGAAGTGGGCTGTAGTCCACGAAAGCTTATGCTCTAATAAATTTGTTAGTCTCTAAGGTGCCACAAGTACTCCTGTTCTTTTTGCGGATACAGACTAACACGGCTGCTACTCTGAAACCTAACTCCTGTGAGTTAGGATGGACACAAGGAGGAAAAGACTCCATGTGACCACCTCTTGTCAGATTGTATAAGGCCTGGGACAGTGTAGCCTTGTATATAAAACATATGTAATAAGAGCCACTTGTGGATAAGAAATAGCTAAAGTGACATGGAGCCATTTAACTGCATCAATTAAAAAAAAAACAGGCCAGTGAATGAGAGACAAAGTGAGTGAGGTAACATCTGTTCTTGGACCAACTTCTGGTGGTGAGAGAGACAAGCTTTTAGAGTCTATCTAGAGCTCGGCTTCAGGTCTGGAAACCTTACTCAGCGTGTCACAGCTAAATACAGTAAATGATATTATCTCACCCATCTTGTCTCTCATTCACTGAGACCAACATGGCGACAACACTGCAAAGGCCAGTGAATGTTTGTGTCCTCCTTGACTTAGCCAATGTCAAGTGAAGATGAATAATCCTAAAGCACGGAAAGGAAGAGCCTTCATGGAAGAAGACTTCAGCAGCCACAGCCAAAAAGATCATCCTAGCTGAATGTGAGGGCAGATGGCTCACAGTCACTATAATATTTTTCTCATTGCTCTTACTTGTCAGTCATATGAGATGAAACCAACTGCGAGAGTTTGATAAATGCAGTCAACCTTTGTTATTAACTGCAATGTTTTCCAGTCCTGTGTGAACTAATTATAACAAGCAAAAGAAAAGCCTAAAACTAGTGAAGGGCTCAGGGCATATAGGGAATAGGAATAGTGGGTCAAGATAAAGTTGGGTAATCAAAAAATACAGCAATGAATCTTCCATAAAGGTCTAAAATGGACCCACTCCTAGCAATTCAAAATCAATAAAAATGCCTGATTTAATGCAAACTGCTAGGGTAAATTCTAGGGGAAACTCAACCCTGTGACATAACAAGCATTTTAATTGCATAGGTCCAATGATACAGTAAAACAAAACTATATTCCTAACATGTTATAACTTAGGAAGCAGAAAAATTGAGCAGAGTAGATGCCTCCAGGCACAAAGCTGGGTTTGCAAAAGAAAACATACTTGATAATAAAAAGGCATCAGTTACCTGAGTATGATAATGTTTGCCATAACTTAGAATATGGTAGAAATAGCACTGTTAAAATTGTTACAGATTATAAGTAAAATACATTTTCCCCCGTGTATGTTTTGCATTGGCTAAACTCAACAGGAAATTGCTTATAACCCCAGCTGTTTAGGAACGCACATGTTTAGAATGTTTCTATATATCATTTTTGATACTGATGAATTAAAGGCTGTAAAAATCATGGATCAAAATTTATATTGCAGCAGTATCCTACCTTGTCTACATAATTTCAGGACCACAGGATGAAAAGGAAAACCAATCTAATGACTTGTTGTATAATTTTATTGGAATAGAATTATTCATATTTTTTCCTTCTGGAATTTGAAAAAAAGTAGGTGGGGTGCATTATTTTGAAAAGACAAACCGTGCTGGAAAATGGTTGCATGTATAGTATTAGTAAGATATAGGCATGTTTATAAATCAAGGCAACAGCTACAGCACAGATGGATTAACAGGTGGTGAAACAACAGATGACATATAGAACTTTGATGAGGAAGAAATATGACCAGGTTCAATAGTTTGGACAAGCTCTAATTTAACATAGCACACTTTGAAAAGTTGATAGCATATAAAATATGTCTGGGACATTTCTGTTCCACCCAGGTTACTTATTAACCACAAAGTATAAAGAGAGTAATTGTTAGGATAATAATAAAGTTGATCAATTGCTTATATTCAGTCACGTCCATTTGAAATAGTTATCGTTATCAATTACCTAGCTTATGGCTGAAAATTGGTGGGCATTGTTCAAATTGCAATCATAGTATTACCACAGCTCTTGATGTAGCTTCTGTTCAGAAATTAGAATGTTAACATATTGTAAGGCAAAGAATTCATTGTTTTTTGCAAAGGATCACAAGGGAGAGAGTGGGGGAGAGAGAATATTTGTGAAAGGCCAAAATTTGTTTTAGTCTTGGGCTATATTAAAGGGAAGCAAAGAGAGCAGCTGAAATCAAGGTAAAATTAGATGGCTTTTCCGGCTTGGTAACCATCATCAAACAAATTCATGGTGAGATCATTTGAGCACAGACTAGAAAAATTATGGAATGAAAAAAGTTGAGTAAATCAACAAGAATGTCAGGTGATAATCAAAGATGGAGGTTCCTTTTTTAATGTACAGAAAAGGCACTTCTGTTCTCTTAGGGATAAAGCTACAAGGACTTGTTGCCAAGAAATAGTACTGCATGCACATGCATGTGTACACACACAAATTATTTGTTTCCATGACAGAGTTTTGTTTTATTCATTATGACACTTTTGGCACATGCAGATTTGTGTGTGTGTGTGTGTCTTTTAGGGACAAATAGGAATGTTTCTATCATGGTAGGTAGATTAAATCATGAATGTGAGCAATGGAATTAATGCCGTTCATATGTTAGCTTTATGCCAGTATTGTGGTTTTGGCTATTCAGGGGTACTGTTTGTGCATCTTCCTGAAAGAAAGCTGCTTGCCTGCCCTCTAGATCATTGAAAGGGAGCTATAGGGTTTCAGCTCACTGGATACCATCTGGAGTAGCCTTGGGCAGATGAAAATTTGTACTTTCTGGAAGATGAGATTCTAGCACTAATAGTAGCAACTCGAACATTAGGCAAGGAAATAACCTTTCAAAGTAGAAGGGTTGCAATATCGATAAAACATCCTGATTTCCATAAAAAGTTTTAGTGTAAAACTCTATTTAATATATTCCCATTGACTTCAGTAAGACTTCTTACGGGCCTTAATTAAAACCCAGTGACATCAAAAGAAAGATGCTTTGAATCAGGTCTTACAAAAGTAAGGTGAGAAGGATTTGGCCCATCTTATTAAGTCATGGGAAATATTAGTATATCGGGCTCTCCTCAGGAAATTGTTGCTCATGCACATTGAGAAGTCCAAAACACAGTTTAGCATTATTTCCCCAATGTCCAAAACATCAATCATTGAAATTTTAAAGCTATAACATAATCTATAATGTTTGGTTTCTTTCTTCTGAAGTGAAAAAATAGATATAGAGATATAAAGAAAATTATAATTTTATCATAATGTTTGTTTTATAACAGGCTGACCTGTGTACATCTATTTCAAGAATGTAGGAGTCTAACAATACTTAATTTATGTATTTACACAACTATTCTAATTGATTTGTGTTCATATATGGCCCTCATCACCATGGTATCAGAGTGCTTTCCAGAAGAACATTAAGCAACCTAACAAGCATGAATAACATGTGGGTCTCTCTTTTACTCTTAGAAATGTCTCTCATATTAGTCTTTAGATGTGACTTGTGTTTGATCTAAGCTGCATTCCTTCGTAGCTAGTCCTATTATATTAAACAGAATGTAACTGTGTGCCTTTTCACACGAGGGCTCACTTTTCAAAAGTGCACACTTGAAAATGTGATGCCCTTTCACTCTGCCTGTCGCCCTGCTCCCCGAAAAAAACCTTGTACATCAGGGTGTACACACTCATATACTGAGTTTGTATGTGTGCAAGGCCTCAAATTAGTTTTGTAAATCAAAATTCAGGATGCTTTGGATTAGGGTTCCACACAGTCAGAACAGTCAATGTATTTTGGATGAGACCGGTGAGGGTAAAACTCTACTAGGAAAATGTGGATGACTAAGATTCCTAACTAGGATTAGTCATTAACATCAGTAAATATGCTTAATGTTGTTGTTTTAATCAAGGGGAAAGATTTTTATATTGTGAAAACATGGTGCACGTGGATAAAGCATTCCAATCAATTCAAGCAGGCTTTGGTTCCAATCCATGACTCTAGGCAGTATCAAGGGTAATGAATGATTTACTCAGATTAAACGTACATTTATGGCTGATTTTTATTCCATAAATTAGTATTTTAATCACAATATTCTCAACATGTTTTCATTATTTCTAGAAAAGGCAAACAATTTAGAGCTGACTAACCTTTATTCGTAATATGTTTCATGTGTTGGAGAAGAGCAACATTTTGCTATCTCCTTACTCGCGTTCCAAAGGAACAATAAATAACACATACATAACAGAAGATAGATTCAGTGATCTAAGATGGCCTTTCTGCTTCCATGTGTAACTGGGATTGGAAAATCCCAATGATAGATACATTTTGAAACCACATGTGCTAGCTGGCCAGTAGTTTGGTCAAACCCTCTAAATCATAGACTGAGAACTCTAGGGTATGTGACGCACAGATAGGAATGAATTTCATCTGTATGCAGAGGAGTTGCATAAAATCTATGCCCCACTCAAGTCTCACTAAGCCCTCCAAAAAGGACTTAAGTAAAATGCAAAAGGTACATAGGCCTTGAGCTAACCCCCTACATAGGGGTGAATTTTCCTCATAAATGCTTGACCTATATCCTAGCTGCACAGCGGTGCTGCCCTTTTCAACCATTGCCTTTGCACAGGATTTAGTCCTGTAGCATAAGCTTGTTTATTTAAACAAATCTGTGGTTTATTTTGTGCTGTATGTTTGTGCTGGGAGTAAATCAGCCATGTAAGTTTCTAAAGAGTGCTGGAGAAGGGCAACATTTTGCTATCTCCCTCCTACATTCTTTGTAGTCTACAAAGACAAAAAAATAAAAACTTCATACCTTTCAGCAGCCTTGAAAGTATTAGCTAATTCATATCTCCTTACAATGGAGGTCAGATAATCATACTGTATGGGGAAAGCAAAATTCAAACACAGGAGAGAGAACATGCAGTTAGATGAATTCCATAAAAAAGAGTATGAGGAAAAAGCAATTCAGTCCTTTTGAGACTCTCATCTTTTTTAATGCACTATGTCCACAGGATCTTCTAATTGTTTCTTGTGGGATTGAAGTGTTTTCCCTAGAAATCTTGGTTAATAAATTGGTTACCTTGGTTAGTAGGTCATTTTTATTTTTTGCTTTAGTATTTTTGGATTTGAAAAATTGCTTTCTGATGCCTTTTATGATTTTTCCCTTTGATATTTTATATCGCTCGCATTTAATTGTTCATATTGAGCTTATCAACATAATTTAAACCTGCATAATGCCCTGAAGATGAATCCCTTTTACATCTGTACTTTCTTATTATATTGTAGGGATGGCAATACAATCTGCCTACTAATCAATCCTGAAGTCTACGTGTGAGGAGGAAGTTGTGCTATTAATTTTTCAGTGAGGTGTAGCCAAAAGACTAACAAATTAATTTCCTACTATCTACCTTTTCCAGTTTATAATGTTTTTATTAGAATCATGTTTAAAAGCCAATAAAATAAGAAAACCGGAAGAGTAAAAAGTAAAAGCAAAAGATACAGTTAGGGTTAAATAAAGAAACATAATATCAGATCTCAATGCTATGTCCAGTTCTACAGACCTTGCACACTCAAAAGTCCTATATGCTCCAACATGAGATATATGCATTTAAGGGCTGAAGATTCAAGTCCCTAACGATCAACAATAAAAACAATTCTATTCCTATTTCCAGCAGAGAAAACATTGTCTGGGAAAATCACTGGACATAGATTATACTCTCTCTCATGATGTTATTTTCATTCTGGCCAGCAACCAAAAAGAATAATATTGGTGCCACGTTCCCCCCACTCCTCTCTCCCCCAGGTCAAGGTTAGATTATATTAATAAACCTAACAGTTCATCCACTCTTTTTTCAGAGGCAGAGGTCAGCTTGCTTATGGTGACTAAAATCAATGGAAACCCAACTGAGACATATTGATATCATTGTTTCTGAAAAGGCTAGTAGTAAATCAAAATCAATACACTAACCAGAGCAAGCCAACAAAACCCACCTGAGGTCACCTTGACAGCAGGGATCTGCAGGGCTAGGTTCTGCCCAGTCCTTATACAGGTGCACAGTTATGGGGAGACAGTAAAAAGCCTTTCCTCTATAGCCTTGTACACCCTGTTTAACGGTCAACAAAACTGCAGTCCTTGCACTCAGGAGATAGCTTCCAACTTACTCTTTCAGGGATGCACAGCACCTCCAATTGGAGAGTAGTTACATAGGAGCAAAGTAAGCAGAGACATGATATCACTCGCCCCAGGCCCCGTCCACTTAAAATAGCCAGCCATGCTGTGGGAGTCTAGCAGTTTGTGCCCACCATGCACAGGCACCATGCCACCCACCAGGCAGTTCCAGGAGGCATTGGAGCTGGGGGATTCCTCACTGTCCCCAAAACAAAGCTGTGCCTACAAAGGTTCAATCTAGCCAATTTGCAATCAGTGAATAGTGAGATGATTGCTAATTCCAGTTAGAGATGGACCCAAACTATGGAGCTGAATTTCAGTTGTGAGTCTGAATCTGTACTTTTCCATGGTGCTGGACTGTTCAGATAGGGTGATCTGGTTCAGGACCTTTACAGATGGTGCTGAGCCATGAAGTTCAGATCTTGATTTGCATCGAAATGAGATTTCTGAGAGTTCAAATCTGATGTTGCCATTTGGATCCATCTCATATCCCAACAATTCCCTTTCAAAGTAGTCTCTGTGGTTCTCTTCTCCTCCGGCATAGCTATTTCTTCATGTTCCAGAGGACAACTTGATGATTTAAGGTCTCAGAAGTAAAGACCTATTTCTGTCCATAATGCCTAACAAGGTGAGAAAAAATAAATAGACGTTTTACTCCTACTTCACAGAGCTGCAATCTAATTGGTTTAAAATGTTCTTCTTGTCTGTACTGAGCAAGTAATTCAATATTAATATTTTCACCACTTTTCTCTTTGTGAAATATTTATGAGCAGATTGCATAATACTTAAGTATTCATTATTAAAAAATATTTGTGAATTTCTTCAAAGCAATGTATCTGGCATTGTGATTGTTCTTAATCAGATGTTTTATGTGAACAACAAATGCAATAGATTGAGAACATATACTATGGCAGTATGGAATATGAAATTAGGTTTAAAGCAAATATTCATACTTAAAATTTGTGAGCATTAGTGCTGTTATCACTGGACCTTGTGGGTGTTTGAAGAAAGCCTATATGAAGGACTCATGGACATCAAATCAAAATTCATTTTTGAATATTCCTGAAATACTATTGCTGTTATTTGGTCAACTTTAATTCATAGATTCATGGCTTTTCAGAAGAGACCAATAGATCATCTAGTCTAACCTCCTGTATAACACAAGCCATAAAATGTCACCAGTTACCCCTGCATTAAGCCCAATAACATGTGTTTGACTAAAGCATATTTTCCAAAAAGGCATCCAAGTCTTGATCTCAACACCTCAAGAAATGGACAATCCACTACTTCCCGTGATGTAATTCTGTACAGAGGGGGTCAGATGAGTGAAAAATAACAATGGAGGTAATCCAGGAGATACAACGTGAAAGGTTAGTCCCATGAAAATGAGGCTGCATTGCTGGTGACCAACCTGGATCAAACAGGGAATAAAGGCACTGACAGTCTGATCCAAAGTTCATTGAAGTCAGTGAGATACATTGATGCCAGTAGTCTTTGAATCAGGCTTTGAGTGAAGGACCAACAGTCACAACTGACCATTTTTGAAAATGCCAGAAACAGTTTAAAATGAAAAGCCCTTAAGTGTGTGAAAAGCCTAAATCATAAGGGCACTGCTAATGCCTAGACAAAATGCAAGCTGGCCAGTTTACACAGCACTGAAATATAAAAGCAGGGAGAGTGAAAATAATTAAAATCCAACCAAAATTCCCCTCACACCACTTAAAACAAGATAGTCTAGAAGTTGACAGACTATGAGAGCGGAAGCATTAAGGACTCGGACAATGTGTGTTAGAACCAATTTACCTTTGTTGTCATGCATATTTTCGGGGCTTGTATAAGCAGCAGACATTCAATTTGCTGGTAACAGGGAATAAAAACTCATCACTCATCTTCTGCTCCACCTTTATAATGTACGTTCAGGGATCTTGTTATAATTAGAGCTTTATGAAGTTTAGGGATAATATTAAAAATATCATGCTGTAAATAAGGCCTGGCTACCTTCGGGAGGATTTTCATAGCAGATGAGACTCTAAACAAAACAAAATTGATTGCTACTGTATTCTTTGTAAGTAGAGATTTACTGTATTTCTGTTTGTCCCTCTGAGATATTTTGTGGTACACAAATCTCAGGTTTACTAAGCTCTATCCTTTGATTGCATTGGTATGCTGAGAGGTTCTGCTTTTATTGTTTAGAAGATTTTGCTGACAAGATGCCTTACATTATTTAGTTACAACATCTTTTAAAGTAGAAACCAGTTGTTTTAAGAGTCATTAATTGAACTCTATATATGTTGTGCTAAAACATCAAAGACGCAAGATAGAAAAAAAATAGAAATGTGTGAGGGTGTATTTATTGTCCCTTTGATAGCAATTCATAACTCCTACGAACCCCAAATGAAGCTGTGTGCACTGAATAAGGGGAGAGTAAAACATTTTTGTTGGCAAATGAATGTATCTCTAGCTGCAGATACTAAGAGCAAACCCCATAAAGAGCAGTAAATAGGATTTTACTTTGCAATTAATAATCCACAAACAGATTTATCCTACAAGTGGTTAACTATCCCCCCAGCAGCAATCTTTTGTCTCCCAGGATAGAATTCCTATTTTAATTACAGAAGAAACTGAAATATGCAGTTAGGTTTCTTTTTTATCCTGTGATGTTAGGTTGACATTGAAGGTGGCCATTAAAATTCTGTACTGTTTCTAGGGTCAAAAAGTGCACAAATGGAATTATATAAAATTTGGAAGTTTTGCTCAGCAGTAGGTTGTGCAAATATTTGTTTTTGGTCTTAAAGCCAAAATTTCACTCTCTCTTGGAAGGTGCCCAAAATCTCAAAGTGGAAATCTACTTATGTAACAACCATCATTTTGCTCTGGGGATTGAACCCAGAACTCAAACAAGAGCTAAAAGAAAGTCCTTGCTACTGGACTTGTATTGTCTATACATTGGGCACAGAGCAGGATATATAACACTCAGTCTTTTCAAGAATATTGCATGATGTTGGTGCTAGACAAAAAAATTGTGCCATGTTTGTTCAAAATCTGTCTTAAGTCTAGACTTTATAACAAACCCCGAAACCGGGTAACATTTATACATATGATTTCAGGCTTCATTGCACACCTTTCATGCTGGTCGAATAGCAAGTGTATTGGGCTGTTTATATGGTAGAACATACTTCCAAAGTGCATCATTTTACACCACTTTGTTTAAAATCCATGGGAGAGACTGTGTGGACTCTCTTTATTGTTTACACTGATCATGCCCATCATAAAATCTTTATTCATCCCTTTACAATAACACTTTAGTTGTCCTGCATCTACAGCAATCTATCCATGGTGTGACGTTGTGCAGTCTATATGGTTTTATAAAAACATGATAAGTGAATATAATGTAACTGGGATATGCTTCGTGCAAAAGGTCTCTTGTAAGGTATCATTACAAAGCTCATAATCTACTGAGTGTGATCATCCTATTTGTAGAAAGGTACCACTCTTGTATCTGAAACTAGAAATATAAAACATAACTCTGAGGGCCTATTGTAATTATGTAAAGTGTGGGCCATTAATGATGGTTTGGAATCTTGATGACTCCCATTAACAAGGACCATCCTCTGTAGATGGCTGTGTTTACCTGTTAGTCTTCCTGTATATGTGTGTGCTGGCAAGTGGGCAATGAAGTCTTGCAGTGACCTGTGATCATGTCACCTGAACTGGAATCCATCTTTAACCTGGTGCTTTTCCAGTGGAGGGGGGGAGGGGGGTGGAAACCCAGAGGGACAAAGGGTTCCCGCCTTATGCAAAAGATATATAAAGGGGTGGAAGAGAACAAAGGGGAGAGGAGCCATCATGAAGAATCCCCTAGCTATCACCTAAGCTGGAACAAGAGCTGTACCAGGGGAAAGAATTGTGCCCAGGCCTGGAAGGTGTCCAGTCTGAGAAAAAACTTACTGAAGCATCTCTGAGGGTGATCTCTGAATTCAGTTTGATTAGGCATAGATTTGCGCATTTTATTTTGTTTTGCTTGGTGACTTACTTACTTCTGTCTGTTACTACTTGGAACCACTTGAATCCTACTTTCTGTATTTAATAAAATCACTTTCTACTTAGTAATTAACTCAGAGTATGTATTAATACCTGGGGGAGCAAACAACTGTGCATATCTCTCCATCAGTGTTAGAGGGCAAACGTAAGCTTTATGCAGGGTAAAACGGATTTATCTGGGTTTAGACCCCATTGGGAGTTGGGCATCTGAGTGCTAAAGACAAGAACACTTCTGTGAGCTGTTTTCAGGTAAACTTGCAGCTTTGGGGCAAGTTATTCAGACCCTGGGTCTGTGTTGGAGCAGACGGGAGTGTCTGGCTCAGCAAGACAGGGTGCTGGAGTCCTGAGCTGGCAGGGAAAACAGAAGCAGGGGTAGTCTTGGTACATTGGGTGGCAGCTCCCAAGGGGGTTTCTGTGATCCAACCCGTCACACATGGTGACTTGCAGCTTCTTCAGAAAGCCTCTATTAAAGTCATTTCTCCTGCTCTGTACCAAGTGCAGTACCTTTTTTTTTTTTTAAATACATTATTTTTCCTGTCAGTTGTAGGGGAACTGCTACTGTTTTTGAAATGTCTTTTTGCACTAAGGCCCCATGCTAACTAATGTACCATATGCCCCTGAATTGAATTCAGTTGAAATACATCAATCCAATTTTTTTTACATCATTATGTAATTTTTAAATGCTTTCTAACTGTTCTCCACAGCCTATTGCTGTGAGACTGCTGCTAATAGCACGGTACTCAAAAAGTAGCTCTTTTGGCAATTTGGGCATAATTATAGTTAGAAAATCTATCTTCACAAATTATCCTGCTAATAGGAGTAAAGCTTTTTTTTTTATCCTCTTCCCCCCCCCCCACACACACACACACTGAAAATGTTTTTGAGGCATAATACAGGAATGATCAAAATCACAAACTTCAAATATGTTTTAAATTGATGGGGTAATAGAGTTAACACAGGTAAACGGAACAAATTGAAAATAATTATGCCTTATGTGATTTGGTGTATGTGGTACTAATAAAGGATCACATCCTGGTGTTTGGCTTTTATAAGCCATCTTTGAACCTCTCTTCCCTTCCTGGCTTTATAAAGAGCAGCCTTGAGGCCATTCCTCATTATGCTGGCCACTCACATCTACGAAGGAGCCATTCTGGCAGATGGGAATTATCACAACCTGTGGCCCTGTGATGAATGCTGGGAAGAAAGAAAAATGCAAAAGTGAAAATAAATAATTCATTCTTGTTGCATTCAGTGGGAAATAGGTGTGTGTGGGGGGGGAGAAAAATGTAGCAGAAAAAGGGGGGAAAACACCCCCCCACTCCCGAAATTTCATAATATCCAAATTTCAAAATAGTAGTATTTTGAAACATCAAAAAATTTCCCCCTTCCCCACAAAACTGTTTTTCCTTCTTGCAACCACTTCTACGGTTAGACTTGTATTTCAGTGATAAGGCACCAACCCCTGGGTGGGATATCAGTAGCAGGTAACAAATCTCTGGATCTAAAAGTATAAACCTAGTCTGTCTGAATTTAAAAGAGCCAGCTATCTGTGTTCAAAGGCTCATAACCCTCTATGTGGTCCAGCCACAGGAAGGGGACAGAAAGCCATATTGTGGAAATGGGGGTTACACAATGTTATCCCCAGAGATGTGATGTGTCTTATCAATGATCAGCGTCTCTCCTTTTCCACTTAAAGCAAGTATTTTTGGTTATAATACAAAGAATTGCTATGAGCCTCATGGTAGCAGTTTTTTAAGAGGCTCCGTGCCTCTAAAAGTCAAACCACTTAGATGCCTAAATGTAGTAGATTTAGGGGCTGAACTGCAGACACTTTGCTTTTTAAAAAAAAATCAACACTCTCTCTGTAATAAACAAATGCGATTTTAAAGATAGTCATTCTGGTAGCTTATAGAGCATAATTGTAAGGGAAAATGTTCTGAAGCAATGACTGTTAGCTTGAGTGACACTCTTCAGGGAGAAATAAACTATCATAAAAGTGCTGTTGCTGCACACCACATATTGATTTCAGTATCACTGATTTAGGAGAAAAGCTGTTCTGTAAACAATGTATGGTTAAGCAAAACATCCACCTCAATTCTCATATCTGAAAGCTAGAACCTGTGAGGAGAAAAATGGATTCATAAATGATTTTGCCAAAAGACAGAGAGTAAACTGCTCATCCCTGTGCTGCTGATGAATAGGTGGGAAAAGTGCTAGCATAAACTTCTAAAGCCAAGCGTAAAATTCACCCTCCCCTCCCCCCACACACAGAGCTAAGACTTGAGCACCACTTACCTCCCGTAACATTTGGCTTAAAGTAGGACTATTTTTTGAGACTTAAATGGCTTATAGTTCTTGTGCTGTTCCTCAGGATGTGATAATTTTCACCCCAATATTAATAAGTGACTCACATCCTTGTGCTATCGAATGACTCACCGGGCTAGATTGTAATACCTTTACTCATTCTAAGAACTATTTTTGCCCTTGCAACCAATGGAATTACTCAACGAATAAGGTACTATCGAACATAAGTATTTCTAATGCCTTTATCACCATATTATCTAACCACCTACCATAAGCTGCCATGGATGCCCACTTTTTCTCCCTCACTTCCTGGCTCTGAGACGGACTGCAAAGAATTCTTGTTTGTACATTTAGGCATTTTTTTTAGCACTTCAGTACATATTTCCATTATTAGAACTTAAGTTTGATTTGTTTTTAAAGGGTCTTAAAAACTATTTCTATTGAAGGACTCAAGATCCCTAATTATAACAACCTAGAGACAATGGATTAGCCTTAATTCTCTGGTCCTATGTATAACAATAACCCTATGCAAAAATAATTCCACTGAGAGAAGGCCTGATCCTGCATAACTGAGTTCAATGGGCCTACTCGTAGGCATAAATTCAGGCAGGAGGCCTAAGATTCCTTTTAAATGAGATGTTCAATAGTTAGCAGATTTCTTCTGTGTGTGAAGAGCTACATCCAAGAAAAAATATTTGGGAGACCACTTTAAAATGTAACTTTTTCAGGTTCACTTTGCCAGATCTTCAAACCAAGTGATGTTCACCTCTTCACTGTGGATATTTTATTTTAAATTTGTCTTTTCATACAATTTTCCTCGCACGGATTTATAGTAGAAACAACCAAATACACTTTGTACCTGCTGTGTATAGTCAGTGCATCTTTCTTTCTTTCTTTCTTTCTTTCTTTCTTTTGTCAGCCTTAACAGATTTACTTCTTTCCATTCTATCTGAAAATATATATTTTTTTTGTTTAAGAAAAGGTTTTTTCCCCTATCTTTGTGACAATTTGCATAATATGTTAATACTGATATGCATCTAGACATCTGGATGGCATTTTAATATCTCATTCTCATTCAAACAACTAGAAGCCACACAGATGGTAGAGACAATTTTAAGAACATTGTTGTAAACAAATAAGGCAGCCAGGAAATCAAACATGCTCCCAGATAGGTTTTACAGCCTTCCCTGCTTTCTGTGGGCGAGTGTGTGCATGACATGTTTTGACTGCGAGACAGGGCAGCCTTCAAAAGTCTTTTTGACAAATTGAGAGGTAGAAGCAGGCTTTTTAAGTGGGATTGGAGATCCTTTTAAACCAGTCATAGGGTCCATTTCTGACTCACTTATACCTAATACCTTATACCACATATAGCTCTTCTGAAATCAATAGCTATTTGAGGGGTGAGTTGTTACTGGGCAGAATGTGGCCCAGATTGCCTTTTTTTTTTTAAATTAACAATAGGAATACAAAACATCCTGATTGCTGCAGGAATAAACAATGGCCAATTCTATTTTGGTAACTTACAAAAATCAAGTATTCACCTGTCTCCTTTGTCAGAAATTCATGTACATGAAGTTGTCTTCGGAACTGACTAATTTGATAGGGTTCTGCTTGTTTTGCTTCTCTTTATGGTTAAATAACCATTCCAAAAACAGGGTGACAAAATCCAAGATATAATACTCTGAATGGGTATATGTGTTTACATATTAGTAAACAAGAACCTTCTCAGCAAGTGGGACTAGATTGTCGGCTACAGTAAATCAGTGTAGTTGTGCAGACTGCAATGGAGCTACTCAGTGGTATTTTTATTGAAATGATTTACTGACTTGTTTGCTTTCTGCTTCATTATGGCTGCACATTGGCTGGAGGGTTAACACTTTTTTGTGAAGCAACTAAGAAATCATAGTTACAGACCTCAGACTATAAAGTTCCACCTGCCCTTATGGAAGAGAGAGTTTTTAAACAGAAAAACAGGAACTCGGTGTTAGGCAGTGAAATCCACACTGTTGGTAGGAGGAAATCCCCAGCAATATAGGTGAAAAGTTATGATTCCTAGACTGTATCTTCTTCACACAGAGTATATACTTTAAAAATATATGTAAAGTTGTTTAACTATGGGCTAAACATCTTAACATAAACAGAGGCATCCTATCCATAACATGTCTGAGCAGCAAATACTGAATAATTATATGGCAAATTGCTAGAAGATCTGTACTTCCCCCTTAATCTCCATCTCATGAGACTACTTCATTTCCTCAACACTCCCCCTATGCCATGGGAGAGTGGAGGCTGGTACAGAAGCCAGCTACGGTATACTGCTTTTATGCCAATAGAAAATCTGTCCCCCTACTCCTCAATTGCAGGCAGATTATGGTCCTTTCACACCATTCAGGGGTTGAAACCTCAAAAAGGGTAAATGGTAGGGAACTAGGGCTGAGACTCAGGCCCAGAATGTCATTCATGTCTCTAATGCATCTATGCAAAGTTTACAGGCTATATTTCAAATTTGTGATTTAAAAAAAAATCAATAAAACTATTTGGTTTTGTACAGCTGCACTGTTTTGGTACTTGTACAAGCTTAATCAGTCATGAGCTAATTGTTCATACTGCATGTCAGTGAAAGAAGCTGCTACCGTGGCAACTGGAATTTATGGAAAGAGTGATGATACTAAATGGTTGAGGGCCCATCTCTGTGTGAGGAACATTAAACTGATGAAAACAGAATAAGAGTATTCAGAGTAAAAGCACAAAGATGGAATGTTTTAATATGGAAATTCATGCGGTGGTCTTAGGCTGATACTGTTTATTTCCCAACCCCTTCCCTCACATATTGGTTGAGGTCAGAGTCTGAGGATCACTTTGGTGTTGATAACATATATTTAAAACCAAACACCAAAGTGTCCCAGCAACCATTGATAGTGTCATAGAAGATGTCATGCTGGAAGATTGGCAACGGTGAGAGCCAAATGCCCCCTCTGCTTTCTCCATGGATTTTCAGAGAAGTAGGAGGAAAAATTTGAACCCAGACATCTTAACCGGCTTCTGGTCACATCAACAGCATGCTGCTCTTACTGGCACCTGGCTCCCCTTATGTCTGGATCCTCCTCTGGATGTGCACTGCAATAAATCACCGCAGGAAAAATAAATCCGACATGCATTTGCTTTCAGATGATTTGATAAAAAGGGCCTGATTCTCTTCTCACTTTACACTAGTTTTAAACTAGTGTAATTATGTAACTAGATTTCTTCAGTTGAATGCCTGTCTCCTGCCCTCCCCTCCTACCCAATCCCCTGCATTCCCTGGCTCCTCCTTTCTTTCTCCTCTGCTCCTGTCCAACCCCTCCCACACACACACACACACACACACACACTCTCTCTCTCTCTCTCCCTGGCTCCTGCCCCCTCTCTGTTTGCCCCTCATTCCACTCTCCTGCCTTCTGTCTTCCTCTGTTTGCCCCTAAAGCCCTGGGCTGGACCTTGCCCAGTGCATGTGGAATATATGGAGAATTTAACGGCCAAAGTCTAAAGAGTCTCTTTTTCACTAACTTATCACTTGGCCAAAATTGAGTGGTTTTCCGTGGGAGAGCAAAAGGCACATCTCTGGCCACCGTGCTAGATTTCAAGTTCTTGCTTCAGAGGATAGAGGCATTAGCCCTTCTCTGTGAAACATCTGTAAGAACTTTTTAAACCTAGGCGAAACAATGTATTTGTCCCTAATCTTTCCCCTGGAAATGGGGGAACCTCTTTGGCTGAAACTTGCCGAAAAAATTCATCCTGAAGCAGATACCCACTCTGTGAAATTTCAATCTGACTAATTAAAGTTTGGCACTGTTATGAATGCCTGAAAACAGGTTCTTATCATGGGGAAGTGACAAGTAACCTTACCCGTAGGCAACACTAGTTGTTCTGCCTATGATTCGACAAGTCAACTTTTTCTGTGGAAAAAGTTGCACCCGATGAGCTTGTTTTGTGTACACCGGAACAACAGTATCAGGCCCATGTTGACAATTTTTTATTGTAACACTGAGCCTGGGGAGCTGGTCTGGGCCCCTCCGCACAAGTGGGTCCTGAGGGAGCCCGGCCGGAGCAGGTCCTGGCCTGGCTGATCTCACCGCTCCTGAGGGGCTGGAGCAATTCCCCACCCTGGGACCAGCCCTGGCTGTGGTGCTGGCTCTGCCTGGCAGACACAGTTGCCTCTCAGCAGAGCTGGTGAGTGCGGCTGGGAAGCAGGGTGTGAGGAAGTGGGTCTCTGGGGGACCTGGGGGGCGGTGCTGGGCTGTGAGGAAGATCTGTGTGTGTTTGGGCACTAGGGAGTGGGGGGCTGGGCAGTTGTGTGTGGGGGGGCTGGGCAGTTGTGGTGGAGCTGTGGGCAGGGGGGCACTGGGCAGAGGTGGCGTCGTGCAGGGTGCTGTGCATTTGTGGGAGGGTCTGAGGGGGCTGCTGGGCATAGTGGGTCTGGGTGGCTCTGGCAATAGGGAGCTGCAGGGCGGTGTTGGGTGGGGAGGCCGTGTGGTGTGGCCAACCTACAAGGGGCACGCTGGCAGCACAGGGCCAGGCAGGCAAATGTGTGTCTGGCTACTGCCAGTTTGCCCTTGCACTGGGCTGGGCAGAGGGGGGATGCCACCACTGTGCCGTGCCCCATTGCCACTGGCCAGCCCCTCGCTCCAGTGACCAACCTCCCCACACCATGCTCCATTGCCTCCAGGGGGGCCCACAAATATAATTGACGCCAGTCCCACAAAAAGTTAATCCGGTCCTGATTAGCAGTAGAAAGTCTTTTTGACTGCATGGGAAAAGAAGTGATTTGGAATAGGTACAAAACAAAAGATGTTTACGCTGCCCTTTTGTTTACCCCGGGGTGTATGAAGTTCTGCCTTATTTTTCTCCATCATCAAAAAATATCTCAGGCACTACCAACTGAGAGCAGAATTAAAGCAATCACCGTTGTAAGAATTAGAACAAAGAAAAATAATCCCCATTCCTTCAACACTGCTGCATCGTTATCATGCATGCAGGTGGAAATAGTTATTTATGAAGCAAGAAAACAGCTGGAAAGTTGAGTGCTCATTTTGAATTTTTTTAAAAGAAATTATTCTTAAATAACATTAAGGGCATGTGATGCTGCATTTATTTTAAAAGCCTGGTATTGTGTGTGTATCCAAGAGCATTAGATGGAGATGTGCATCTGTGTATCTGAGATCAGAATTATAACACAAACTGCCAAGCCAATAAAGGAGATAGACTAATTAAGAGGAAAGGGACATTATTCATATATTATAGTGGCTCTTTTAAAGACATCCAAGTCTTTATTTGCTTACCTTAATCAAGCAGCTAAAAAAAAAAGAGGGAGTGAGGGGTACTACTCCATTGGCACGGCTGAACTAGTTCTTTTGGAATAATTCCATTCTAACAAGTAATTTTAGAAATAGGACATCTGCTCACGCTAGTAAAGCTCATAAAATTTCATACACAAACCTGCGCATGAGCATGCACAAAACCAAAACTCACTGTACATGTGGAGTTAGATGGTGACAAAGAGGGACTACAATCATCCAACGATCTCTAGGTATGTTTTACACTGGCAAGTTTCTGTGCCACCAATTATACCACTTTTATTAAAATGCTGGAATGAAACTGCTGTTGCGTGTCCACGCTGTGCTCCTTGTGACACTGGAGTGCATGCAGAGCTGGGCTTACCATGAGGCGAACTGAGGCGGCCGCCTCACGTGCCAGACTGTGGGGGGGCACGACTAGGACCCAGAGTGTAGAAAATTGTGTCTTCTGCTGATGCATATGTATTCTCTCTGCTCTAGATGCACAGAGATGGTGGCGTGCTGTGCTGGAGGAAGGAGGGCACAAGAGACATAACAGGCAGGCGAAAAGGTGAGAGGGAATAACAGAAAGCAGCAGGAGCTGCAGGGAGAGAGGAGAAGGAGCCTCTTATGTACCTCTCTAGCACCCCCAGGAGCCTGGACTGATTAACACCAGCTTCTCAGGGAGCTTCCTGTTTCCTGCTGCTTCCCTGAACCCACTTGAGGAGAACAGGCAGTCAACTGAAGTAGTAGGAGCCAGTTAGGCCCTTAAGACGCTGATATCTTCCCTCACTCAGTCCCTGCTACCAGCCTGCTTATTTGTCCCCCTCAATTGAGTGTTGAGAGCCACTATTGCTGGCACAGAACAGCAGTCATGAGTGAAAGAAGAAAACGCCCCTCTGGGACAGCATTCAGAAAAAGAAAGAAAGCAAAGGAAGCTTTTCTATCTAAGCAGGAAAGAGCTCTGCTGAGATGCATAGACACACATGTTCACGGTGAGCCTTCCGGCCCCAGTGAGGATGTGAGTGGTGAGGAGATGCCTGATCTTCCAGTTAGTCAGCGTTCAGATGACCTGGCAGCTACTGCAGTATCCATATCTCCATCTCAAATGGATGTAACCATGCACATTCCTGAAGAAAAGTGTAGAACAGAAAAGAGTGTGGTGGAGGTGCAAGAAACAGCTGCTGCTGAGTTTAGTTCCTTAAGTCTAGATGATCCAGGACTGTGGACCCACTTGAGCAATAGCCCGAGGGACTTCCTTGTACTGCATGGGCCACAGCAAGTGAAAAACTTCATGTTTCCCAAAGACAATGAAAACAGAAGTTTCCATCCAACACATTACAGGCGTGAAATCCCCAATGGTGACAAAGTGGAGAGGCTAGGGCTTATGTACTCAAAAACCCAGAATGCTACATACTGTTTTTGTTGCAAACTCTTTCAGTCTAATGTTCCAGCCACATTGGGTTCTACAGGAACAAAGGATTGGAAAAATCTGGCTAGAAATCTGGCATGCTATGAGAAGGCAGCAAATCACCAGAGAGCATTCCATGGTGGAAAGATCTTGAGATGAGACTAAGATTAAAGGCCACCATAGATGATCAGCATCAAGAGAAGATTGCATCAGAGTCTCTTTACTGGCAAAATGTTCTTAAAAGGCTCATTTGCCATTGCCCCCTGCAGTACCCCACAGTCTCACTGGGTCTCCCCTCCCCAAGGAACCCCCAACCCCCTATCCCCACCTCGCCTCAGTCTTTGGCTACTGCCAGTCACCATCTAGCCCCCATTCACTGGGGCAGACTGCAGTCTAATTGCCACTCATCATTGGCAAGGAGGGTTTGGACCTGCTGCCTCTGCCTACCCTTGGGCTGCCCCTCTGCAACCCCAATACCTTCTTGGCCTTTAGCAAGGCCTGCAGCTTAGGGGTTTTCCAGGCTGGAGCTCCCCAGCTTCTCTGGCCTTCCCCCAGCCCTGCTGCAGTCTAGGTACCCTGCTCAACTCCCAGCAGCCAGGCCCAACCCTCTCAACCGCTAGAGAGAGACTATTGAGCTCTGGCTAGCAGCCCTTTTATAGGGCCAGCTGCGGCCTGATTGGGGTGTGGCCCCAGCTGAAGCTGCTTCCCCAATCAGCCTTTCCCCAGCCACAACCCTCTCCAGGGCTGTTTTTAACCCCTCCAGGCAGGAGCGGGGTGACCACCCCGCTACACCACCTAAGAAATGTACACATACCACTACCTTGGAAAAACAATTCAAAATGAGATCATACCGTTACTGGCAACAAAAGTGAAACAGAAGATTGTGGCAGAACTGAAGTCAGCAAGATATTACTCTGTTATTCTGGACTGCACACCTGACATCAGCAATACGGAACAAATTACTTTAACGGTGCATTTTGTAACTACAACAGAACCTAGTGAAAATGTCCATGCAATGGTGACTGTCAGAGAGCATTTTCTAGAATTTCTTGACATTGATGATACTACAGGAGATGGTATGACAAATGTGCTTCTTAAAAAGTGGGAAGATACGGGAATGACATGAGAGGTCAGGGCTACAATAATGGTGCCAAGATGAGAGGAAAGAACAGAGGAGTGCAGACACGGAGCCGAGAGTTAAACCCTCGAGCTTTTTTTGTCCCATGCAGTTCTCATTCATTGAACTTGGTGGTCAGTGATGCAGCATCAGCTTCTAGCGAGGCTGCTGAATTTTTTAATGTAATTCAAAGCATTTATGTATTTTTCTCTGCATCAACTCATCGATGGCAAATTTTGAAGCAACATCTGGGAACATCCTCACTGACAGTGAAACCACTGAGTGCCACAAGATGGGAAAGTCGAGTAGAGGTGATAAAGCCTATCAAACACCAAATTGGGAAGATAGATGATGCCATAGTTGCCATTATGGAGGATAATACTATGACAAGAACTGTTTGTGGGAGAACAGTGGCAGAGGGAAATGGAATCACCAGAAACATACATAACTTCAAATTTCTGTGTGGCTTAGTGTTGTGGCATGACATACTGTTTGAAATAAATGTTGTAAGCAAAAGACTCCCAGTTGTTGATCTTGATGTATCTGGAGCAATGGAACAACTGGACAAGGCAAAGTCATATCTACAGTCTTACCACTCAGATGAGGGATTTCAAAATGTTCTGAAGAGTGCAAAGAAGTTGGCAGAGGAACTTCACACTGAAGCTATTTTCCCATTCAAGAATACAAGAGTCACCAAAGAAGAAGACATTTTGATTACAAGGCACAGGATAATCCCATAAGAGACCGCAAACAACAATTCAAAGTTGAATTCTTTAACCAGGTGCTAGATTGTGCAATACAGTGAGTTGAAGAATGTTTCATGCAGCTCAAAGACCACAGCAGTATATTTGGGATGTTCTATGATATTCCAAAACTCCTCACTGAAGAAAACCTACACCAGCAATGCAGGGCACTAGAGACAGTGTTGACACATGATGACATGCGCGATATTGATGCAACTGATTTAGGTGATGAACCAAAAGCCCTTTCAAGATACATTTCAGCGGGATCAACTCCGAAGGCTGTTCTGGAATATATGTGCACAAATAAGATGACCACCCTCTTTCCAAATGATTTTGTTGCTCTGCGCATACTTCTAACACTTCCTGTAACAGTTACCAGTGGAGAACACAGCTTCTCCAAGCTGAAGTTAAAAACACATCTACGCTCCGCAATGACAATAGAGCATGCACTGGCCCAGACTGTGGACCTTCAGCAGGGAGCAGTTCAAATCTTTGCAACCAAAAAGGCACGGAAAGCACCACTTTGATTATTCAAACAGATAAAAATGCTAGTGTTTACCATGCAGACAAGAAAAGTTACATTTGCTGTTCAGGCATTTGAAAGTTAAGTGTTACTTAAAATTTTTGAACAAGACATTTTAAGTTGTTAATTCTCCTTTATTGGGGTAGGTAGCAGAACATGAGAGGAGTAGAACAGGAAGAAGGCAGAATTGAGACCTTTCAAAGTTTTGGCCCAAGTAAGAGGGTACGGGGGCATCATTTGAGCTCCCCGCCTCAGGTACCAAAAAGTTGTAGGCCAGCCCTGAGCGCATCCACAGTAGCAGCTCTTGCAACGGCAAAGACAGCTGTGTATTGTAGTAGCTATCCCACTGTGCAACTGGCCACAGCGTGCTTTGGGAAGGGTTTGCAATGCTTCATGGGGTAGGCACACCATTACATGATGCAGGTTTCCCAAGCCCATTGTTCCATAGGCATCCTACTACATTCCCAGCTGCTTTTCAACTGAAGTGGGGGAGGGGGAGTGTGTGACAGGGAGTGTGTGTGTGTATGGAGGGGAGAGACAGTGTGTTTTGAGGGACACAGAGTGTGTCAGCATGCTGTCTTGTAAGTTCAGACAGCGGCAGGAAGCAACCAATCCTGAGGCAGTCTCTCTCTCTCTCTCTCTCTCTCTCTCTCTCTCTCTCTCTCTCCTCTCACACACACACACACACACACACACACACACACACACACACACACACACATCCTGCCTCTATGTTCAACAGCACGAGCATTCCACATTAATGGTTTGCTTTGTGTCCCGGAGCAGATCAGCACAGCACGCAATGGCTATCAGAAATGGTGCTTTGAAAGAGGAGGGGCACATGTCTCCAGGGCAGCCCAGTTCAAACCAATGAGCAGAGCAGTCACTTGAGGCATTATGGGACAGCTCCGGAGGCCAATTACAGCGCAGAACGCAATCAAGTGCCTACCCTGGGAATAGAGCACTGGAGCCTCTGTGCAAATAGCCTTATGACTCTCATTGAGGTGGCTTTTTTGCAGCGCTGCAACTGAGGCGTTTCTGCGCACAAAGTGGCTTGGCAGTGTGTACACATCTGCAGTTTGAGCGCAAAAAGCTGCTTTACTGAGCAGAAACTTGTCAGAGTAGACAAGCCCTTAGTAACAGAGAAGCACAACCCACCTGTACTCCGAAACATTGTGGGTTTTCAGTACCAAAGCACATTCCCTGGAAATGACTGCTGTGGATTGCAGCAATCAGCATGATGCTCTGATGTGTTGGCAAGGAAATAAAAAAAAAAATGGAGCTGAGAGGGGAGATACACAAGGAGATCAGTGATGGGGAGAGAGGTTTAATTGTGTTGTTGACTTTCTCGCTACAGGATTCCATCTCCCAAACCACCTTGAATCAAGCAACTGAAGTGCAAATGGTTCAGCTGTATGTATTTATATCTGGAACACAATTGTAGATTCCAATACAGGTTCATTGTGCTGGTGGAGCTTTGTTAGTTCAAGCTTATTTGGGTGAAAGATTAACATTTGTGTGTGTGTGTGTGTGTGTGTATAACAACTGTGGGGTAACCACTTAGAAAAATCTGTCTATTTATATGCTGCTTACTCATGCTGCTTACTCATCTGCCAGGGATAATCCACCTGCAGTATATTTACATATCAATTTGCTATCAAGTAATTTGAGAGGGTTATCTGGTGTGCTTTGGAGTCAGTTGTTATTAACTCTCATCAGCTGGATTTCTAATGTCTGTTTCCTTGAATTGTACTTAGTTAAGGTCATTTGAAAGGTGTTTTATTTAGACACAATGAAGTGTATCTGTGCTTAATCAACCTTGTTATAGTTAGGATCCACTATCCACTTTTGCATAGCACTTAGGCCTCCCAACAAACAAGCAAGCATCACTGCTCCATTTTACAGAGAGGAAAGCAGAAGCTTATGTAACTTGCTCAAGGTTGCACAGGAAGTCAGTGGCAGAACTAGAATGAGAACCCAGGCCTCCTAGCAGTCAGCTCATCTCTAACTAAGAAGTCCATAGACCATTCCAGATAAGTGATGTACTGCTTTGACTGAGTTGCAACTTCCCCTGTTAGCGTTAAATGTGTGTCTAATTTCTCTTTTTCAAATTGGGTATGATATTTCCATAATAATAATAAACAGAGATATCTCTATCTCATAGAACTGGAAGGGACCTTGAAAAGTCATCAAGTCCAGCCCCCTGCCTTCACTAGCAGGACCAAGTACTGATTTTTGCCTCAGACCCCTACGTGGCCCCCTCAATGATTGAGCTCACAACCCTGGGTTTAGTAGGCCAATGCTCAAATCACTGAGCTATCCCTTCCCCTGGTGCCAGTAGCGGAAACCCCAGAGTGGCGGCGGGCTGAGTGGCTCAGCCTGCCCCCACTCTGGTGTTTCGGCCGCTGGCTCCTGCCAGCTGGCGGGCTGCCAGCCTGGGGTTCCTTCACCCAGGCCAGCAGCGGGTGCTGAGTGGGACTGGCTGTGGGACCCCAGCTGACAGGAGCCGGCGGCAGAAACTCCAGAGTTGCGGCGGACTGAGTGGCTCAGCCCGCCGCCGCGTGCCATCAAAAATCGGCTCGCGTGCCACCTTTGGCATATTTGCAGTAGGTTGCCGACCCCTGGTCTATTTCATAGAACACCTAAAGTATCTATCTAGTTAATGGTATAAATTGCTATATAATGAAGGCAAGGCAGGAGCAGAGATGAGAACAGAATTTCAGAGTACTTGCTTTCCAGGCTTGTGTTTCTTCCTCTGGACTATGTGGTCTCTAGGAAGACACCACATCACTTCAACCTCCTCTAATTTTTGTACCAATCCTATAAATCCTCCTGGCAAAAATTTCATGGAAAGGGTCATTTTGAGTCTTTTTCATGTGTCTGTGCAAAATATTCAATCTCCTCAGATTATACAAACAAAGCAAAATACCAGGGATGCAAAGTCATCAAGAATGATTTGGGAACATTTTTACCCATGATTCCCAGTTCTACTTCTAGATTGGAGGAGGGAATGAAGCTCTAACTTTGTGTACATTTTAATTTTGTCACTGATATCAAAGCTGTCTTTTGGACTTTCAGTGCAGACATTTTCAGTCAAGTCTATTTACTAGATCAAATTCATGCATATTCTCAGAGTTTGATTTTTTTTTATTTCATAATCATATTTTTAGTATTTATAAAAATACAACTACTTACATTTTATATGAAGAGGGTTTATACAGTGGGTAATCAAGAAGTAACATTCTCCTTTTTCCAAACTGACAATAGACAGAAGGAAGATTGTATTGTTAGATTATATGAAATTTAAATGCATTAGCTGTTAGCTGAACTGAATTTTCATATAAATTAATATTGTTATTGTATTTTAATAAAGCGACAATGTTTGTGGAATTATGTAGACATCAATCATTTGGGGCTGTCTTGGAACAATTATTGACTTCATACATCATCTGCTTCTTCACTTTAAAATTTGTTGTATGTCTCATAAATACCATATATCACTGAGCCATAAAATGCATTTCAAATGCCTTCTAGACCATCCCAGACACTGTTGTTAGAAAAAGCACCCAGAGTAGCTGACATCCTAATATGTGACTGTGTAATTAAAATTTTGACATCTACAAAGTGTTGTAAAATAGATAAAAGAGAATGCATTGTAAATAGAAGTTTGAAGGCATTGAACAGATGGTTTGTTTATGATGAGGTATGGGGAGAGCCAACAAATGACAGGCAGATGGCTTAGGTGTTAAGGACAGACTGGGAGAGCTGTGGGAAATGGGGGTATAATGGACAACTTTCAATATTTCCTCCAATGCTCAGTGAAATCACAGGGTTTGGATAGCAGTTTTAATGTTGGATATTTTAATTTACATCTATATAAAAATTTCCATTGGAAAATGCCTAAAAGTAACCATCCAGATGCCTACGTGCCTCACAGACCTTAATCACTGGGCAATCATATTGCTGTCACCCTTGTCTCAGCTCTGTAATCTTCCCCATGCTTTGTTTGCTTCCCATTCATTTTTATTGCATCACATCACATTTAGAGTATACGCTTCTTTGCACAGGGGTCATAGCAGTATATCTATAAGCACTTATCACATTTTTGAGCACTCAGAAAAATACTACTAATATTCGGGATAATCCTGTTCTTTTCCGCTCAATTGTCTGTCCTCAACTGTTCCAGAAGAAACTCATTGCCCAATTAAAGTAGTATCCACTCTAATGGATTTGGGACATCATTCTTGGATATTCAGGAAGTCCATTGGGCAGATACTCAGCTGGTGTAAATTGTTGTGGCTTGATTTCAATGGGTCTATGACAATTTAAAACAACTGAGAATCTATCCTCATGTTTGTGACCATGTATCTCCCCTGATAAAGTCATAGCCCCTGTCTTGCTAGTTGTGCTGGCTTGTAATACGATATTGAATCTATTGGGGAAAAATAAACTAGAATGTTTCCACATTGATCAGTAAGGAGACACAAATGTGCACAAAGAGGGTGTCAAGGAATGGTTGCCAAACAAAGCAAAGGAGTTGAGTTGGTGCCCTCATTGACTATTCCAGGCTTAGAACCATAAAACTGGGGAATCAATCCTGGAATACCATTTTATCCCATAAGAATATTTAACTTGTACACAAAAATACACGGGTTTCTGATGAGTCTGCAAAATGCACAGTTTGGCTGCAGAAAGGGAGCATTTGTACACACAAAATGGGCATTTATGGATATGATTACTTCTTTTGTGTAAGCAAATATTAAGTTTTAGAGGAACCATGGCGTGCATAGGCCTTTCTGACTGCACCTCTTGGGAAAATTTAATCTCTGTAGAAAAGAACAGTGTTTGTGAAAGATTTCCAGAAACCAGTGAGTTTTGTCACTGGGCTTGCATTATGAAAATGGTTATTGACATTCAAACTTCAGGAACATCCAAAGGAACTTTTTTTAGAGTAGCAGCTGTGTTAGTCTGTATCCGGAAAAAGAACAGGAGTACTTGTGGCACCTTAGAGACTAACAAATTTATTTGAGCATAAGCTTTCGTGGGCTACAGCCCACTTCTTCGGATGCATTCAGATGAACTTTGTACTTTTGTCAGAGTTTTGCACTGAGATTTGGGTTCCATATGAACCTGAACCTCAAATGAAATTAGAGACTTGTGGAACAGTAAAATGGGCCTTCCGAAAGTCTTGTGCAACCTGAATGAGTTTTTCAAAGCTGTGGGGGAGGATGTCTGGGAATACTGTGAGAAGTAAAGGCATGGTGGAGCCATAGCACTGTGGGTCTTTATGGAAATCCTGCAGAGCTCTCTTTGCTCTAGCAAGCTGCCAGCAGGCTAATTCACTTCCATTCTAATAGAAATCAAAGGAGTGTCAAAAGGCATTGTAATGTGATCAGGCCAATTTACTTGTGCGCGCACATAATTCAAAGAAAATGTGATGGTATTGTCTTCACTTA